>NC_140241.1:29527086-29702086 GCF_949987555.1 Borostomias antarcticus | reverse complement strand
GCTGAGGATGCTGGGATTATTAATAAACAATGAGAAGCCGGCAGGGGGAGGGGTTCCTGCCAGCTGGCTTCTCTTCATGGCTGGTACCAGTCTGTCCCCCCAGTGGTGTGTGTGAACATGCACTTGTGTGACTGTGTGCATGTGTAGGCTATGTGTCTGTGTGTGTGTGTGTGTGTGTGTGTGTGTGCGCGCGCACATTTGTGTGAAGAGCTAGGACTGGCTGCCAGGTTGTGAAAAATTAAGAGCTTGCTAAGAAATTCCATGTGTGCCTCCCCCACGGCCGGCCTCCTGTCTCGACAGAGTTAGAGAATTAGCTGTCTGGAGATAATCCCTCGTTTGAAATGCGTACGTCTAAACCCACTTCCTCCTCCATGGTTTCCCCTCTTTCTGCGGAATGGGGAAACCAATTAGGGCCTTTGTTTTTCTTTGAGATCAAAAAGATCTCGTTTGAAGATAAATGCTCTCTTTCTTCTTAATACCATTCTGTCCCAGAGCTGTTCTGCAACTCAGAGTCTTGTCTTACAACAGACCCCTCTCATTGCCGGTCATCTCAAGAGTGATCTGATCAGGGGTTCGTAATATCGACGTTTGTGCGTTGATAATCATGTGGTGGTGGCCTGGTTGTGCCAGTGTAGTATAGGATGCCTGTGTGATTACGCAGCTAGTTGCCAGCATGATATCTCTGATGAAGCAAACTGTTGTTCTGCTTGGGTGTACTGACTTTCTCTGCTCACCCAGACAGAAAATAGTTGTCCACCTCTTTACACGCTGTCGTCTTCTTCTTCTTCTTCTTCTTCTATTTCTTCTTCTTCTTCTTCTAATTCTTTACTTCTTCTCTCCTATCACGTCTTTAACATATCCCTCCCTTCAGCCACTCTGATTTCCTAGTTGCCTCGGTGTTGGCTAAGCACTTGATCTAATTCTAAAATCTAAAATAAGCACTAAATCTGGCACCATTGTGCCCTGAATGTAGTTGCCTTTTCAGAGGCAGATTTGAAAGAAGTTGGACTATAGGACCGTGGAGAAGAAAGTCAGTCAGTCCGTAGGTCCCGAATACCCTAACTAAACTGCAGCATCAGCTGTAGGAAGCTGCTGCAGCTTTTCCCCGACTCCGCTTTTGTTTTCACCTGCTTGCCCCCCTTCTCGTGATTGCGCGGGGGAAGCCAGGTGGAGATGGAGGGAGGAGAAGGAGGAGGAGGTGGTGGTGGAGGAGGCAGTCCGCTTGACTTAGCAGTAATTACAGGGTGCTATTTCAAGCAATGGCCATTCTTTAATCCTGTCACCTCGTGATCAGGTAATGGGAGAAAGTGTCTATTAGAGACAGAGGGAAATTGCAGGGATGTGCCTGTTCCTCTTTAAGGGCATTCAGGGTGATGGAGTGGGGAGGACGGGTGGACAGAAGTGGAGTATGAGATGGGGGGGGGGGAGGTGGAGGTTTGAGGAAACTATTAGAAACTGCTGTTCAGAACTCCAGAGAGATCTCCTGGAAAGAGTCGATGACTTCGAAATTCTAACTTAGGGAGCACATCAGTGCTGTTCTTTCTCCCATGTAGAGGGACAGAGAGAGACATGCTCCAGGAGAAATGTGAGGTCTTTTTTTTCCCACAGAGTAAGAATGTCCATCTCTACACTAGGATAATTACCTATTGTGATAAAGAGAGGTCCACTATTGCATCCATGGGTGCCTTAAGACACGGACAGTCCTGAGACCAAGGATGTCATGATGGCATGAGATTGATCGCTTATTTGATGGTATCTAGTTGATAGAGATGCACACTCTGCATCTCTATTTACGGTGCTTGATCAGGAGCCAATCCACGCTGTCATCTCTATTTTACAAGCGAGATTGTCTTCTGCCTCCTCGCTTTTTGTAGCCAAGAAGTAGTTTATAGACTTCCATGAAACAACCTCATTGTCAGTGCATCATTACAACTTCATTTTGCTAATGTAGAGAGACAGTGGACAGTACTGTAGGCCCTGGTAGCTGCCAGCCAAACACATCAGTTCACCATACTGTCAGAATGTGGAACTGGAGTCCATTTACTCTCTTGTGAAAGTTTGATAGTGACTGAAGGCCAAAAGCGAAACCGCAGCGCACTCTAGATAGTCCAGTATCTGAAGTTAGGAATCCAACTGCTTTTTGTTGACGCTCACTCACTTAAATGGATACAACAGTCGCCTTCATCTTATGCGACAGAGGAACTGGGACACAGAAGGACTGAGTGGTTCCAACTGCAATGTACTCATCCAAGTGCAAGACTGATTGAAGTCTGCAAACCTGGCAACCCACTCCATCAACCGCTCTCTGCAGTCAAGAGTATCTAATTTGAAGTCATATGAAATCACCAAGCATATAAGGGGCCAGGTTGCGATACATAAATTATTGCAATTTAATGTTGTCTGTTATTTTCCCACATTGCCTTCGATTTATGCATACAGCACTTTGTGCAAACTACAAATCCCTTCAATTATTAATTAGGGAGACTTGTCCCAAAATCTTGATTTGTCTGAAATATTTATAAATAAGAGCTATTTGTTCCTCCAGAATGCCTTTTCTTTTGTGGCCAAAAAAACCTACACTAAGCCTAAGACTTGACAGGGACTTGAATCAGATTTTGTTTGATTTTGTCTGATTTTGTCAGAGTGCTGACAGAAGGCAGACCGGGAGACAGAGGAGGCCAGCTAGCAACACAGTGACATCATATGTATGATTTGAAAAAGTATTCAGTTGAGTTGAGTTGAGTTGAGAGTTGCGTTGCCTAGGCTACTTATGTAAAAAAAAAAAGAAGCTTGTTGCGTTCAACAATCATTTTTACAAATCGTGTTTAGTATCAAGCAGCCATCAAGTTACTTTTTTAGCATTGTCCTTTAATCCAGTGTCTACTCCAAGTCTCTTCCGGATGACTGAACTTCTCACCCGATCTCTCAGGGAGACCCCAGCCACCCTCCGGAGAAAACTCATTTCGGCCGCTTGTATCCGTGATCTCGTTCTTCCGTTCATGACCCATCCTTCATGACCATAGGTGAGGGTGGGGACGAAGATAGACCGGTAGATCGAGAGCTTTGCCTTTTGGCTCAGCTCTCTTTTCGTCACAACAGTGCGGTAAAGCGACTGCAGAACTGCTCCTGCTGCTCCGATTCTCCGGCCAAACTCCATCTCCATGGTTCCCTCACTGGTGAACAAGACCCCCTAGATACTTGACCTCCTTCACTTGGGGTAAGGACTCATTTGGATGGATGGATGGATGGATGGCTGCGCACATTTTGATGCCCGTTGAACTCTTAGTGCGAATGCTCAGCCACCCTCAGCACTTACATGCACACTGTGTACCACTGCTGTGTATGACAAGCAAAGGAGTGTTGATTCAATCCCGGGAGACAAGGGCACTTAGGAACAACGCACCCTTTAGAAACGCTGGCTTGCATTTGCAGTGCTGCATGCAAACACACATACACACACTCACATGCTCCCTCACACAAACACACACACACACTCACACATGCGTGCGCACACACACACATTATTATTATTAGTAATATTATTAGTATTATTATTAGTAGTAGTAGTATTACAGCGCTAAGAGATTGTCTCACAATGAAAAGTGCTTTATATATAAAATAAACACACACACACACACCTGTGCGTGACGCCGCAGTGCAGTCGGCGCGTTGATGGAAGAAGGGCTGTTAGTGTTAATGATGGCGAGGCCGCTGCAGGTGAAGCCGATAGAATCCTCGCTTGGCTTTTACGCACAGTCAGCAAGTCAGCATTGTAGGGCATAGCAGAGGCCGTGGAAGGGAAAAGTCGCTATGGTGAGCAGAAAAATGTGCACTAGAAGGTTTCCTCTAGCCTCCTATACTGGTTCTCTGTTGAGAAGGATGAGGTTTGCAGGGCTGATTGAAAGCCTTCAGACCAAGTGTACTGTACACCAGAATAGGTGTGATATTATACTGTACTGTACATCTTGGAACTTACACGATGTGATACAGTTAGCATTGTTAGCCATTTCAACTATACGTGACTACTGTACAGTATGTATTTAGCACACTGCTGAATCCAATGCCCAGTGCACATGTTAATGGATTATACTTGTAAAGTACCCAGCATACATTTTTGATTGGATTCACTATATGAATAACTGCTCTCCCCCGGAGGTAGATCAACAATCACCTGAGCAAATACATCCAGCATCACACTTTCCTAAGGGCAGAGTGTTGCTGCCTCCATGTGTGGGTGAGGGCTTAAGACATCACATCGCCCCACTCTGCTGTGACGCAGGGAGAACATTTTGGGAAAACCTTGTCTGAATTATTTAGTGAACTGAAGACATCTCCTGTCGGGCTGACAGGAAACAGGAACCGCCTCAGTGTTTGTCTACGGCGTACGCGGAGTGCGTCTCACTCCGTGGGCGTGCGTCGCATGGGGCCGACTGGACTGGTTGTGGCTAGAAGGGATACAGCTATGGTCTAACCCTAACCCTAACCCGGCTAGTTCCAATAAGAGCCGAGGCTGGTCAAACCCTAACTCCAACCCTAACCCTAACCCTAACCCCACCCCTATAACTAAGCCTAACCTTAACCCTAAACTTAACCTAACTTAACCCTAACCTTAACTTAACGCTAAACTAAACCCTATGGCCTCTGCCGTTATGAGAACTAGCCTTTACCTCCTTCTACACAGGCCGTAGCTGTATCACTCTTATCCAGGACTGGCAGTTTATTTAGACATACATCTTGGAAAAAGCACACAAAAAGGCTAGATGTACGGTGTTTGAATGCATTAACCTGGTGGCTTCAGTGTCTGAGTTCTAAAAGGGGGAGAGCTTGGGGGAAAGATAAGCAGCACAGGGACGATTTCAAAGTCGTGAGGTCAAGAGTGCTCTATTTTAAAGCTTCTACGGGGGATGGGAGGAAGAGGGTGGCTGGCACACAGTAACCGATATGAAGGGCACATTCTCACCAGCGATAACCTCCCACCAAAGAGAGGCGGGATCCGGGAGAAGAAAAGAAAGAGCTTCCCTCAGCAGAAATGCACAATCCTTTTAGTCATATCAGGCCTGGAAATGTCTGGCCTGGATGCCTGCGTGTTGCAATGTGGTGTGTAAGTAGGCGCCAATGTGTGTGTGTGTGTGTGTTTGCATATATGCCTGCCTCAAAAGGGCCTAGGAAAGGATCTTTGCAACCAACACCCTTTTTCTACTAAACCAACGCTAGGGATACAGCAATGTGCCGGCTGTATTTCTCTGCTTCCCTGCCCAAACACTCTCGAACCCTTTCCCTCCATTGACCCCCCCTCCAGAAATCCTTGGGAATTGGAGAACTATCAGAAGTTTGATAATCAGGGCACATGGGTGCGAAAAATTGTGTTTAATAATGGCTGAAATATTGAGTCAGCTCAACATCATCTGCTCCATTTGTTTGTACTGTATAAGCAATTGTGTATTTATGTCTAGGTGATGGCGCCTGTCTTCATCACAATATTATTACCGGAAGGCTCACCTCCATCAGAACAGAGAGAACACATTTGTCTTCTTTTTTTCTCCTCTCTTTTTTAAATTAATTGGCAGCCCCTGTTTGCATCTGCTGTGAGCTGGTGCCAAATTGTCTCTATAGTTTGCATCCAAATCATAATTATTTTTGTCCCCATTTGAATCCGGCGTGATTATCATTGCCGAGGGAGTCCTTGACACTAGGGTAACTGCACTGAAAGGCATCCAGTAAAAGTGAAATCCAGTGAAAGGCAGCTCCAGAAGGAGGCCTACAATTCTACGGTAGGCTAGAGGAAAGTAAACAGCCCAGACTGCGAGGACCTTCATTAAAAACAGCACATTGCACTGAGAGACCACACTCCATCAGACACATGAAGGACACTTTCTATTTGGTGCTACTTAGCGCCAAATGGAACCAGAGGGACAGTTTGAGGCTGATGAGAGTATGTTTGGGGGGTGTCTCTTTGTGTGTGTGTGTGTGTGTGTGTGTGTCTGGGGACTGGGGACATTGCAATACCATATGTTCTCTGCGACAATATACCATTGTCCTTTGTGTCCTATGACGTTTCTGGGATCCTGTACCACACAGCTGCGCTGCGGATTAACATGTGCCCACACCAACGCAGATGATGGATGAAAGACCTCTTGCCGTATCGGGAGAGCGGAGGGGCGGCAAAGTTTTTTTTGGAACCCCCCGGAAAAAAAATCATTGCAAAATTGAGCAAAGAGGCCTCTCAGTGGTCGCTGAGCTGTTTAGCTTCGCAACATTTCCCCCGCTAGGGGTGGAGGCTGCGCAACACTTCCCCCACTAGGGGTGGAGGCTGCGCAACACTTCCCCCACTAGGGGTGGAGGCTGCGCAACACTTCCCCCACTAGGGGTGGAGGCTGCGCAACACTTCCCCCACTAGGGGTGGAGGCTGCGCAACACTTCCCCCACTAGGGGTGGAGGCTGCGCAACATTTCCCCCACTAGGGGTGGAGGCTGCGCAACACTTCCCCCACTAGGGGTGGAGGCTGCGCGGGGGCTTTTTTTGCACCATCTGCCTGACGTCTCAGCAGATTCGTCTGATTTATGGGACCCTCCGACGCGTCGGCCCACTTCCGCCTCTTTTCCTCCATTCGACAAATTTAAGGCGTTGAATTAAGAACAATTGGAGCGTTGACCGTTGCCTTGGAAACCCCCCCGCGGTATATATACACCCCTTCGCCTCGACGCACGGCGACGAGCGGAGGGTGCGAGTCTCGGAGTCATCACGGAGAGGCTGTGAGGAGGAGGCGCCACGTGTCAAGGAGTGGAGGATAAACATTGAACAGGGGAGAGGAGAGGGGCAGGGAAATTAGGTCAGTAAATTCGAGCGTGATGGCGTTGCCAGCCGGGGACGGGAGCTGGGAAGGGAGGAGTTGTGGGGGCGGGAGGGGGGGGGTGCCTGCTGAAAATAACGCACTGCAGAGGGACAGAACCTTCCTCCTCATCGCACCAGGGGTCCAGTCCCGGGAGAGAGAGCAGGGGGCAGCTGTTCCATATTCCTCCGAGGGGTGGTAGCCGTCACCGTAGACAACCAGGGTTTGAAATCAAGAGCCGACTTCGAAAACACTTTCAGTGTTTTGGAAAAGTTTCCTGGCTGCTAAAGGTTAGGTTAGCGACAACAGTGCCCAACCGTACAAGGAAGTTGCTAGGGGGAATAAAATACAAATACATTTTTTAGCATTCTCCGGGGCGGTAGTTTGTGAGGGACGGCAGAGTGGCTCTGGAGGTGCCGAGGTATGACGGTCAATGGCGGAAAAAAAGGTTCCCGGGGTTGGAGATGCAGCCGGGATGAGAACGACAGCAATGTTCTTTTCTTTCGCCTGGCGCTCCCGTGTGTCAGCCACTGAAACAGAGCGAGCCGAGCCATCCATCTTTCCCTCTCTGATAAGGGGAAATTTCCACACGTCTTTGGCAGATAAAAATGTGCCCCTGAGGATCACAATTGGAAGCGGCGCGATAGCGGCACGGCTGCTTTGCAAAATTGACGTGTTGCCCCCCTCCGGGCCCACGCCGCTGCCGGTGTGGGGAAATTTAAATGGCGTCTTACAGACGCGCACAACAACAATGATGGATCTGTCACAGTGGGAGGGAGCAGGAGGCGGAGGGCTCCGCTGTTTAATTCCACAGGTAATTAAAGAAATTAACAGCGCTTCGGACAAGATTGGCTGTCGGCGGGCTCGAGGCTTAAGTAGCACATTGTTCTGTTTGTTGTGATGTGTGGTACAGTATATTCACGTGGTCGATATGAACACACACGCACACAAGCATATATATATATAAATATATGAAATTCGTTATTAATGTGGGATAAACCCCTTGAGGCGCATACAAGTGCACACACACACTCACCATATAAAGTCTCTCAGACATTTTTGTACTGAATTTATACCACACACACACACACACACACACACACACACACACACACACACACTTAACATGACCTTAGACGTGCTCCCTTAGAAACAACTTTCCCTCGTCACTGAAGTCGACAACCACCGATATTTCCTTCCTTTGGGGGTTCAGCCGGGAGACGGCCAGTCAGGATAACATCGCTTGACATTTACATGTGTGAGCAGAGTAGACCTGCAACGGGAAGCAATGCCATTTACATCCTCTCAGAGGCCCTGTTTCAGGCTCTGATTCATGTCAGGGCTCCACTGGAGGCACTGTCAGTGTGACCGGCTAGCGGGTTGGAAGTGGCTGCAGCGCTCTCGTTCATTCAGACACAACATTGCGGCAGGAGCCGCTGCATCAGAAAGCTATTAGGGTCGCAGCACTTTGCCTCGCTCTTTTTTTCTCTCTCTGCCCACTGCTTTTTAAGCTGAGGTGGTGAGGCAAGTCAGAGGACAAATTCAAAACAAATATGGCCGCTGGGTTTGACTAAACGGAAAGGGAGGCTTGAAAGTGGTTTCTCATCAGTGAGGCAGCAGGGCAATTAGTGGGGAGCGTTTGAAAGACAATTTGCGGTGTGACAAACGATTCATCTTCATCTATAACACACACACGTACACTCACACACACACACACACGTACACACACACACACACACACACACACAAACACATTTGGTGTAGTAACAGATGTGAAATACCTCAACCTATTGGTGATAACAAGTGTTCAAGCGAGGTGAAATAGTTAAATACTCTGCTAAGCAGAATGCTAGGTTTGGTTATACTGTATGTCCATGGAATGACACTTTGGTATTTAAAGTCTCTTAATTAAAAAAAGTAATGTGAATTGGAGAGAAGTGTGTTGTTTTAGTGTTGGTACTAGTGTAGTCAAAGACAGGAAGTGAAGTGTAGTCAAAGACAGGAAGTGAAGTGTAGTCAAAGACAGGAAGTGAAGTGTAGTCAAAGACAGGAAGTGACTAGGAGGCGATTTGGTCCACTTTCTTTCTGAGGGACTAATAGTTAAATGAATGCTCTCTTTGACTACACACGTTATTATCTTTTTACCCTCCACAACAAAACAGACATATGTTTGCTTCTGATGTGAGGGGAAGCCAAGCACGAAGCAAAATAAAATCCCATACAGGTGTGCCAGTTCGTGAAAACGAGTAGAACAATTAACTCCCTGCGCCCCAAGCATGAAGCAAATGAAAAAGTGATTTGGGTAGATTGATTGTAGTAATGAAACCTAATGAAAATTAGTTCTTGGGAAAATAAAACATAAGTGAGAAAAAAAGGAAAGTCAAAAAAAAAAAAAAAAAAAACATTTTCAGTAATAGCTTCCTCAGAGACGGGGAATGATTAACGGTGATTATCTTTTGTTTAATTTAATTCTTTGTTAGGGTAGCGGCTTCAAATTTATCTGGATCACATACTGCAACATCTTGACCAGCCAAGCTGTTGGTCCCTGGCGCGCGCCGGAACCTTGTTAATTATTTGGCTTTACGACAGGGCCAGCCTCTCTTTAGGACAGGGCCAGCTCTCTTTACGACAGGGCCAGCCTCTCTTTAGGACAGGGCCAGCCTCTCTTTAGGACAGGGCCAGCCTCTCTTTAGGACAGGGCCAGCCTCTCTTTACGACAGGGCCAGCCTCTCTTTAGGACAGAGCCAGCCTCTCTTTACGACAGGGCCAGCCTCTCTTTACGACAGGGCCAGCCTCTCTTTACGACAGGGCCAGCCTCTCTTTAGGACAGGGCCAGCCTCTCTTTAGGACAGGGCCAGCCTCTCTTTAGGACAGGGCCAGCTCTCTTTACGACAGGGCCAGCCTCTCTTTAGGACAGGGCCAGCCTCTCTTTAGGACAGGGCCAGCCTCTCTTTAGGACAGGGCCAGCCTCTCTTTACGACAGGGCCAGCCTCTCTTTACGACAGGGCCAGCCTCTCTTTACGACAGGGCCAGCCTCTCTTTAGGAGGACTGCATAACATGCGCAGGCATCACTGTTATTCCATTGGGGAGTACATGAAGCTGATGAAGCTAGAACACCGTCTTACACACACACACACACACACACACACACACACACACACATTGCGTACTCAATGACACGCCCATACACCGTAACTCACATTGATCCCTGTCTGTCCTCCACCTGCCCCTCCCACAATAGATTGGAACAGAGCAATTCAGCCGGGCCAGGTAGTGGTATTGGAACAATAAGTCAGACCATTAGTGAATTAGTTTGTTTTCTGAAAACCGCCCATTGATCCCTGAGACTCACTGATTGGTCACTGGCCCACCGGGACATTTAATTATCGAGCGGATGGAGGTTGCTGATCCAAGTCCTGCGAAGGTCAGGGTGCCACTGCGGTCCTAAATAAAGCAACAAAAGGAGCAGAGCCAAGGAGAGACGTGGGGGGTGGGGTGGTTGGAGGGAAGGATGGAGAAGAATCCAGTACAAATGAAGTTAGTCCGGCCGCCGCTCCATTCTTCTGTTACTTCCTTGCGATTGCAAGTGGCAGGCCATTACGACGCCTGTCCAGACATGGCCGCCGGCGGGGATATGATAATTCTCATAATTCTGTCTCCCTCCCTTGTGGCATGGTAACCATTTCGGAGCAGATGTTGGCTCTTTTCCCTCCTCCCTCACTCTCTCGTGTCCGTCTCCTCTCAGCCTCTCCCTGACACGGTGTGCATTAGCACATGAAGGGCGCACAAAGATCCCCCAGAGGTGTCCGACCTGCCACTTTCCCTCTGACAAGCATCCAGTCGCTTTCTGTCGCCGTCGTCCCGCGCTGCATACATTACCCATCCACCACTGGGACTGTGTATGCCCTGCAGCAGGACCCCCCTGATAAGAGCGAGAGGTCTACAGCACTGCCAGTCCATAAAAGGAATCCGTCAACAGAGGGTTTGTTGTCATACAGTAGCAGGCTAGGAGGCATGGGAAGCGAAAAAGCATCTGACATCTGTGAGACTAGCATGGAATAGATACACCACTCACTATATCCTAGGATAAAAATACAGAACTGTATATACTGTTAAGGTTCACGTTTAGTAGATACATTTCAGCAAACACCACATTCAACCTGTATCAGTGTCAGGTAGTCAGCTAGTACGCTAGCCCCGGACAGATGCAGTTACACTCAGTCACCAGGGAGGGTCCGGCCTGGCTTCACCTAGATGGGCTGGGACAGTCTTGGTTCTCCCTAGACTCTGAGTCCAAATAAAGGGGACAAGCCTGGGTGTCACTGTGAACTATGTGGAACGACAAGGGCGTCTCCGGCGGCCACCGCGTGGGGACAGGTGCATCGATCAGGTAGCGGAGGGAGGCGACGTGGAGGATGAGTTGCCTTGATTGAGGTCGCACGTTGAATAAGAACTTTTAAGTGCCGGGGTGGAGATGAGACTCTGTTGTTGTGCCTGGCGTTATTTATCGAGGCGAGACTGCATCCCCTTCTATTTACCTTGGTTGTTCAGGGATTCACATGGTGACTCTCTACACCTCTCTCTCTCTCTCTCCCTCACACATTCTCTCTCTCTCTCTCTCTCTCCCTCACACATTCTCTCTCTCTCTCTCTCTCTCTCTCCCTCACACATTCTCTCTCTCTCTCTCTCTCTCTCTCTCTCTCCCTCACACATTCTCTCTCCGCATCGATAAACACATCAACATTAAAAAATGCATACTCCCAGAATCCTCCTGGCGATTGTGTGAACACTGGGAGAGAGATTTGCAAACAGGCCTTGGTGCTTACACAGCGGGAGACCACGAATGTGGCACCGATGGCAAGATGGAGGAGGCATCTGATACTGCCAGGATGTCTTTGAAAAGAAAAGAAGCAGAAGAAAAAGTGGTAGAAACAAAAACAAAAAGTTTCCTCTAAGTAGGAGGAATTATCCCCTGGATCTCCAGACTGCCAGACAGAGACGCTGATCTGAGCCAGTTTAGAGAGCAGCGTTCGGATACCAGCAGGGAGTAGTTAGCTGTGGAGTGCACTCGAGAGAGAGACAAACAAACACTGGTTTGAATGGTGTCTTAATACCCCTGGGGTAGCCATCAGGCCTGCTGCACTCCAGAAAAGACGTGTATAAAAGAAACACACATGCACACACACACACAAAATGGAAATAAGGAAGGGAGAACATGAATATTTGTTGTTGTCATTAAATGAGTCATATTGGAGGAGGGTGTGTGTGTGTGTGTGTGTGCGTGTGTGTGTGTGTTAGGGATGTAACGGTATGAAAATTTCATACCACGATTATAGTGACCAAAATTACCATGGTTATCGGTATTATCACGGTATTTTAAAAAAAATGCAGAAAATGTTCAATAAGTACTGATAGACAGTCTGGAATAATTTCAACAACTTTTATAAAAAACAGTTTTTTTAAAACACAAATAACATAGGGAAAGCCAGGCCTCTCAACGGTTGAAAGGGCATCATGTCCTTTGCTATGTAATATGGAAGGGCTGCAGTGAGGTATTGGACATTTTTAGGTGCATAAGCGTATAATTTCCTCTGAAGTCAAAACTGGGAATGACGTCGGACTGTATGTCTTTGGTAACCTATTTACTGTGGTTATTCAAAGCATGGTAATCGAACACGATTTAAAAAAAAAAACGGTAATACTAATCGTCAGGAATTTTCATTGTGATTTACCGTGAAACCGGTAACCGTTTGATCCCTAGTGTGTGTGTGACTGAGCATGATGAGTCCTGTCAGCGGTAGCTACTGTAACGTCAGCAGCTTTGTGTACATCACAAACATGTTGGAGCATAGGAGGTGTGTATGTGTGTGTGCATGCGTGTGTGTGTGTGGTGAATACATGTGTTTGTGCATGTACTGTAGTATACAGAATGCATGAGATGGTGTGTTGTGAGTACAGTGTGTGTCTGAGTGTATGTCTGTGCGTGTCTGTATGCACCGTTTGTCTGTCTCTATCTGTGTGTGTGCCTTATGGTATTGAGTGGATGTGTGTGTGTGTTTGTGTGTGCGTGTGTGTATGGTCACACGCATGCACGTGTCTAACTGCAGGGGGTTTGGGTGCCAGGATGAGTGTGTGGTGCGCTATGGCGTCTGTGCAGACTTTGATCTCGTCGGGCCGAAATGAACAAGAGGTGATCTGGCCCACAGATACAGAGTCTGTTCAAATCCTTTCATGTCATTTGGCCTGCTGTCTCACTACTGTCTTCCAGATAGAGATACTGTATCATGCAGACAAACACTGCTCTCTTGTAGTCTGTTAAGAGGATTGGGGGACTGCAAATAGGTCCATTTGCATCTCAGGCATGCGGCATTTATGTGTCGCATGGCAAAACGAATGCTGAGTTTCTGTTCTTTCTTGTTTTTGTTACATCAATATCTGTAGACAGAGAAAAATTAGAAGGTACCATAATTCAATATCAGACATGGCCATGTTGACCAGCCACATCCTCATTCATATTGGAGGGAGCACTTTAGAGTGCCCTTTATATATTTTTTCCATTAGCCTTTTTAATAATACAACCATAATTTGGTAAGTGGCCATTTGTTAGTATCACTGCGATGCGTATGCATAAATGCATGTACAATGTACGAGCCATATGCGTAGGTCTACATTATGTGATGGTCGCTGTGACACATTTACATCTTCACACAAACATGCACTCTTTCACACACACCCACACAGGCACATGAACACACACACACACACACACACACACACACACACACACACACACACACATGGGTTTAGACAAGATGTGTTTGTCCTCAATACTTACAGAGCAGTATCATCCCCCATCTCCTCTTCAATTAGATGATGCATTGTTGCGTTCTGACAGCCAACCTCAAATTAGTCCAAACTAATTAGCTTAAAGCAACCCTCATTAAATCATGCCACCATGTATTTGTCATTGCCACAGCAGTCCAGGTTAGAGGCAGAGCAACCCAAGTCAACCCGATCTCAAAACTGCAACTACAGCAGAAAAAAACCTGCAATGGCTGTAACGTGTAGTGTCTGTAGCGTGTAGTGGCTATAGCGTGTAGTGTCTGTAGCGTGTAGTGTCTATAGCGTGTAGTGTCTATAGCGTGTAGTATCTATAGCGTGTAGTGTCTATAGCGTGTAGTGTCTATAGCGTGTAGTGTCTGTAGCGTGTAGTGTCTATAGCGTGTAGTGTCTATAGCGTGTAGTGTCTGTAGCGTGTAGTGTCTGTAGCGTGTAGTGTCTGTAGCGTGTAGTGTCTATAGCGTGTAGTGTCTGTAGCGTGTAGTGTCTGTAGCGTGTAGTGTCTATAGCGTGTAGTGTCTATAGCGTGTAGTGTCTATAGCGTGTAGTTTCTATAGCGTGTAGTGTCTATAGCGTGTAGTGTCTGTAGCGTGTAGTGTCTGTAGCGTGTAGTGTCTATAGCGTGTAGTGTCTGTAGCGTGTAGTGTCTGTAGCGTGTAGTGTCTATAGCGTGTAGTGTCTATAGCGTGTAGTGTCTATAGCGTGTAGTGTCTGTAGCGTGTAGTGGATATAGCGTGTAGTGTCTGTAGCGTGTAGTGTCTATAGCGTGTAGTGTCTATAGCGTGTAGTGGCTGTAGCGTGTAGTGTCTGTAGCATGTAGTGGCTATAGCGTGTAGTGTCTGTAGCGTGTAGTGTCTATAGCGTGTAGTGTCTATAGCGTGTAGTGTCTGTAGCGTGTAGTGTCTATAGCGTGTAGTGTCTATAGCGTGTAGTGTCTATAGCGTGTAGTGTCTATAGCGTGTAGTGGCTTTAGCGTGTAGCGTCTATAGCGTGTAGCGTCTGTAGCGTGTAGTGTCTATAGCGTGTAGTGTCTGTAGCGTGTAGTGTCTGTAGCGTGTAGTGGCTATAGCGTGTAGTGTCTATAGCGTGTAGTTTCTATAGCGTGTAGTGTCTATAGCGTGTAGTGTCTGTAGCGTGTAGTGTCTATAGCGTGTAGTGTCTATAGCGTGTAGTGTCTGTGTCTATAGCGTGTAGTGTCTGTAGCGTGTAGTGTCTGTAGCGTGTAGTGTCTATAGCGTGTAGTGTCTATAGCGTGTAGTGTCTGTAGCGTGTAGTGTCTATAGCGTGTAGTGGCTGTAGCGTGTAGTGTCTGTAGCATGTAGTGTCTATAGCGTGTAGTGGCTGTAGCGTGTAGTGTCTGTAGCGTGTAGTGTCTATAGCGTGTAGTGTCTGTAGCGTGTAGTGTCTGTAGCGTGTAGTGTCTATAGCGTGTAGTGTCTATAGCGTGTAGTGTCTATAGCGTGTAGTGTCTGTAGCGTGTAGTGGCTATAGCGTGTAGTGGCTATAGCGTGTAGTGTCTGTAGAGTGTAGTGTCTGTAGCGTGTAGTTGTTGTTGGTTGTTTACAGTTTATAGAGACGGACATTTTTTTTTTATTATGCAAAAAGAAGGGGAAGCATTTCATGCAATAAACTCTGAATATAGTAGCTGGTATTCCGAGCAGAGATGGAAGAAGGTCAGCAGCACAGCGTTGTGATGCAGAGGCTACTGAAACCATAAAGATTGACCAATAAACTGGATGGACTGAGGAGTTATGGCAAAAACCCCTCTACTGTATGAGTGTGCCAGTATGAAGTATACCGTGGCAATTACTGTGTCGAAGGCAAGCTTTTGTTATCGAATCATTCACCCGCAGCTTTTACAGTAAAAGATTACAGCCAATACATTCGCCCTGCTCTTTCATGACTTGTTATTGTCTAATAAAGCATGAAAGACATAAAGAATTTCTGAATACAGTCGCACTAATTTGATAGCTCACTGTTGGTGCCCCACACCCGGAGGCCAAAGTTCTTAAACAATTACAGATGAAAATACTTTCCTTATCAGTAAGTTAAGACATGACTGCACTGGCAATAATGTGCACTGACACCCTACAATGAGCAAATGTATCATTTTTAATACTCTGTCAAAATGGTTTCAGTTTGGATCACAATCCTGGGCTACAATGGTCATTATACAGTAATTGTTGATAGTGTGTGGTTGGATTTAGGCTAATGTTGGTATCTAATCCATGGAGGATACGAATGCATTGTGTTAACCGTGTATAAAAGTCAAAGTCAGGTTTATTTGTCACATCATACAGGTACAAGTAGGGAAATGTTCTGTGTACACACTAAGCAATATTACTTGGGTACAGGGATGGAACGATATCCGGTATAACGATAAACCACGATAAAATCGGATTCAATTTATCGTGATAACTATCATTAAAAGGCAAGGCAAGGCAAGTTGATTTATATTAAAACAATGTTTGATCACTGCGCTTTGGAACAACTTACTGTAATTACTGTCCAGCATCAACCAAATTTAACAACAATCTCCAACAGTCTCCAATATTTCATGGGTGCCGGAAATGGGCATGGCAAAATGGCTCCAGAGCGCCCCCTGGAAATTTTAAAATGGCGAGCCCCAACTTCCAGTTTTTCATAGGCAAACGAAAGTTGATAGACATAACTAATTTATCCACATACACAAAAAAGTATCTTGGAGCCATACCCCAAGTCCAACAGGAAGTCCGCCATTTTGCTCGTTTTTTGACATTTCCATCCATCGTACTTTAACAAACTCCTACAGATTTCATCCGATCGACTGCACACTCGATCTGCTTCATGCCGTGGCGCCGAGGCGAATTTTGACGTTTCGCCATAAAACAGGAAGTCCTCATAACTCCTACATACATTATCCGATTTAGACCTTATTGCTCACGCTTCATGAAGGTCACGTCCTGAACACATCTGTAGGTCAGTATTGAGTCATACTTATAGCGCCGCCTACAGGTCAAGCAGGAAGTCATCATAACTCCTACATACATTGTCCGATTTACACAACATTTCTCATGTTTCAACAAGTTACTGTCCTGAACACATCTATGCGTCGGTATTGAGTCACGCTTAAAGCGCCACCTACTGGTGACAGGAAGTTTCTCTCAGTACTGGACATCGAAATAGCACAGCCTTTAACGACGCCGCACCCCGACACGTGTGGGATGCGAGGGCCCGCTCACTGCTGCTAGCAGCCCTAGTTGTATTTGTGGTTTACAATATACTGTAAGACTTGGTGAAATGATTTCAGTGTCTGTATCATTCATTTTTGAACATTTTTCAGCACAACTATACCACGATAATACTGATAACCATGATAGCTTTGGTCACTATAATTGTGATATGACATTTTCATACTGTTACTTATCTCTACTTGGGTATTATGTAACATGACTGCTATAGTCACTCGGATATGCAGCATACTGGGATGCAGTTGAGTGTTTTGGATTTTCTGGAGATCTGCTCCTTCCACTGAAGTGTATGTGTCATGCAATATGTCCTGCATGTCCTCAGATCTGTCTAATTGACTTTGGGTGGCGAAATACTCCCCTCTCACCCCTACTGTCATTAAACCTATTAAACCGTGCCAATCAATATCATCATATATCATTGTTAATTTCGCCATGACTCGCTACTTGAGAACCTTGCGCCGAGGATCCATCCAGGTATCGTCGTTGTGTCTTATACCTCTGATATACAGTACTGTATGGTCTGTAGGTTATCGATCTGACACCGCTTCCCTTTCTGAGTGACAGAGATCACCGGGGAAGATGATTATACACCTTAACCATTCCCAAGGCTTCTGAGCAACGTATCTGAAATAACCCTCTGCTTAATGTTTTGCAAAACATACCTTTTAATACAGAGGCACTTCCTCAAACGATCTGTGAAAGCCATGCATGTATCGAAAACGTTAGCCAATAATGTAAACCCTGAGGAAATGGGAGACAACATTTTCCCTCCCTTGCGTTACTGACTTGATGTCATAACATATCATAAAGCAGGCTCTTAACCTTGTCTGAACTTATCATAGCACCAATTAGTCTGCTGAAAGAGAAGGCCACACAACCAGGGATGTAATTCATTTTCATCTGTGAAAAGGGCAACATTCCTCGTTAGCATGGGGAGCTGCAATCTGGAAGTCCAAGGAACACTGGGAATACAAAGAGGAAACTAGCAGGAAGAAAAAAAATAATTGGGGGCATTGGCATGGGGGAACCAACCTTGAAATAAATAAATATAAGAGCCCATAGAGTGAATTAAGGGTGATAGGGTGGAACATGTGGTCAAATGGAACAGTGTAACTGTACATCATTTCTTTTCTGGGCTGATGAGTGAAAATCACAACATTTAGCTGAGCAAGCATCAAACAGGAAGCTGACACTGCAACACTAGATGTGGAAAAGTACATAAGCTTTAGCTAGTTGAGTGAGTGAGTGAGTGAGTGAGTGAGTGAGTGAGTGAGTGAGTGAGTGAGTGAGTGAGTGAGTGGGTGAGTGAGTGAGTGAGTGAGTGAGTGAGTGAGTGAGTGAGTGAGTGAGTGAGTGAGTGATCCCCCTAGGAGGAAACTTTGCTTTTCAGCAGTGAAAAATGACAGCAAAGTTTGGAAATGCAGATACAGAATATAACTTGAATGCAATGCCATTTAGTCCACAACACATAGCGTACAGTAGCTAATGTTGACCTACATAGTCACTAACATCAGAAGACATATACTTAACTGTGGTTACATTACTTAAGTAGCTAGTTACAGCAAACAAGAATATTTTCATTTCATCATCTCTCATTCTCAGAAAATATCCACTAGCCTCAATGCTAATTTTCATTATGGTTAACTACATTGACCTACTGTATGCTAAAAAGTTAAGCAATCTAAAAGTGAGCTGTTTTTGGCATTTAACAAATATTTTTTCATCAGGTTGCAACTAGGCTGTTTCACTCACCAGTTTGTGCGAGCCTGTCCCACCATTATGATGATTTTTTTTTATTGGGTGGGCAAAACGCACATTTGGGTGGGTGATCCCACCTAGGGATGTAACAATAACTGGTATAATGATAAACCACGGTAAATTTCCATTAAATTTATAGTGATAAAATTATCACTTAAACTGTGTTTGATTTCCGCGCCTTGAAAAACTCACTTGTAAATACTGTCAAACATCACATTTGTGATTTTCAATGTAAAACTCAGAGAAATTATTTAATTGTGTGTATACGTAGTTTTTGAAAATATTCAGCACATTTTATAATACCACGATAATATTGATAACCATGATCATTTTGCTCACTCTAATCATTTTCATACCGTTACATCTCTAATCCCACCCCTGCCCGGGGTTCAATATGTGGTAAACAAGGCCAAAGGCCAAAAGAAAAGGCAAACAAACAACCTAAAAAGCCAAGAAAAAGGAAGAGTCATGTATGTTTTTTCTGCAGCAATATGGGGACACAGGACTAGAGGGAAGAGCAGAGGACTGGATCTCTGTAATCTGTGGTTTCATGAGTCCTGCGGAGAAGATAATGGGGTCATTGACTCATTGACAACGACACGACCTTTAGCTGCAAGGACTGCCTGTTGGTCTGATTGATCTGCATTTTTTTTTAACCTGAATTAAATGGTGTTCATCAAACAGTTTTAGAATTAAAGGGGGGGGGGGAGTAGTGACAACGAGGGGGGAAACAGTTTTTAATTAATTTTGGACTTCTTTTTACTTTAATTATTTGTGCATCAAACAGTTTAGATTGGTGGGGGTGATTTATATCAAGGCAGTTCTTCAAACAGGTATGTTCATCAAATAGCCATATATATTCTTTCCTCCTCAAATGGATTTTCGGGATTATAGAAAGGTGTCATGTGTTGGGCTAATGTTTCACATTTATGGCAGGAAATTCAAACAGACATTGTCAGGTTGGGGTTTCAATGTGATTAGCCTAATTTCATTAAGTCTGTTTTCTCTCTTTTTAATATTCTTCTCTCTCTCTCTCTCTCTCTCTCTCTCTCTCTCTCTCTCTCTCTCTCTCTCTCTCTCTCTCTCTCTCTCTCTTTCTCTCTCTCTCTCTCTCTCTCTGTGTCTCTCTCTCCCCAGGTCTCCTCAGAATGGAGCGAGAATGAACGGAGAGCGGCTGAAGGAAAAGCATGAACTGGAGGTTTATTGAGGTCATCTGCTTCCTGTTTATATGGGACCATATAACAGTTCAGTCTTCCCGCCAGGACTCCTTGGCCACCGAGCAACATGTCACCAAGCAATTTGATTGGCTCATCTCCGACCGTGGACCTTTCCACCACTCTCGGAGTTACCTCTCCTTCGTGGAAAGATTCCGCCAAGGATTTACAACCCGATATAAAATTTATAGGTGAGTTCATTTTCAATCATGCATAAGCCAATGATGCCATGGCGGGGGGGTTTTAAGACACTTACTGTCAAAATGTTTTTTTTTAATATTTCCAGGCTCTATTGTGTAAGTGACTGCTGAAAAGGAGCATTCTGTAAAACCCTTTTTGTATGTGCTAGTATAGCCTTTTTACACCGCCTGCTTTAAACGTCACTCTCACTAAAGTCTTTCCCCCTCTTCCATAAGAAACAGCGCTCAAAGATAACGGGCGGCTATTTTAGTTTTGTCTTTGCTAAGCCATAGGAGCTTATATCTTTTCTTTTTTGTTGCAATTTCCTAACGTTCACAGATTGATGGATGTAATTCACATTAATACCCCTGCGCCCCACTCCCCCTAAAGGAGAATGAGACAATACTGTCTCATCCTGTTTGGTTTCCAATCACTATACAACGTCCCAAAATATATTGGCTCGCTACTTGGCTGTGGTTTTTATTAGGGGCCCTAATAGGCCTAGCCTTGCAGGCTTATTTAGTTTGGCTACACTGCATCCCTTCTTACAAGCTGCATGACGCTAAAGAGCGTTATAAATAGGCATTGTTTAAGCCGTCATTGCCATTGCAGTTTTGGGAGAAAACACAATCTGGCTTGCCTAATCACTCCCCAGTTTTTTGTTTGTATCGGAGAGAATGGTGAATTGTCAACATTGAGCACGGACAAAGCTCGCACACATACTGTGTGTGTATATAAAACACACACACACACACACACACACACACACACACACACACACACACACAAAGCTCTCTTTTTCTCAAACTGTCATGCACCCAAGAGGCCGTGTCATGATCGTGAAGAATGTGGGTGTGTTTCGCTGATAGGCATCAGCTTTCAGACATTATTCCATCCTCGCCTTCTATGCTGTGTGTTTTTGATATACATGAACCTGCTGTTGGATTCACAATATGCACCTTTTATTCCCCACACTCTTTGCATTGCAAATCTCCTCACAATCAGCCGACAGTGTACAGCAAACTAGAAGCTTCTCATCCTTTCATGGGAGTGTTGCTTTGATTCTCCCGCACTGTCCAAACCCTGCAGAGAGAAAGAGAGACGGAGAGAGAGAGAGAGAGAGACGGAGAGAGAGAGAGAGAGAGAGAGACGGAGAGAGAGAGAGAGAGAGACAGAGAGGAAGAGAGACTCATCATCAACAAATGTTCCATTCCATTCGGTAATATCAGTGGGTACCTTTATACCTTTCTCTTTCCTCCTCCCTCTATGTTGATAGATTTCCACAGCCTCTGGTCTCTCACTGTTTTTTATCTCGTCACATGTAAACACTTAATTTGCATAATGCGGAGCTTTACAGACACGGATGGCGGAGAGAGTCAGAAATCTCACAGCGACCATTACACCACATTCCTGTGGCATATGATGCTCAGTTGATTTATAGGAGTGGAGTAGGGGAGGGATGAGTTAAACAGGCTTTTGTGGTTGGTCAAGGTCAACTTTATTTATAAAGCATGTTTAAAATCAACCGAAGTTGCACCAAAGTGCTGTACAATATATAAAATAAACTAAAACAAAAAACAGAATAAAGTGCCCATAATCACAGAACAATAAAAGGACAGGACACAAAACAGGACAAGAGATGTAGGCTATTAGGCCTCAAAAGCCAGTGAAAACAAGTGCGTTTTACTCCTGTTGGTATTGGTTGGTATTCCTGGCTCGCCAATACAGACGGTTGTGAGGGAGGCAGCTCTGATGGTGTCTGTGTTTCCTGTGAAACGACAGGAGGCATCAGATTCAGGTGTCAATGCAAGGTATTGCCCTGACAATTAAATTGTGCATTGATACTGAGCCGTATACAGTGTACTTCTCATTAAATATTAAAACAAATTATAATCTGCAATCACGTCTGTCGGACATCTGCACCACTCTCAACCAAAGCATCCTGACTCCAGGGAGACAGTGTGAATGTGGTTGAAAGCTTGGCTGTGCTCATCCTTCTCTTTTCATGACATGGTTGGTTGTTTTTCGACAGAGGACAGCAATGCCCTGCGGTACTGTTACCATAGGCTTACGCAATACGCTTTGGTCTGCCATGCAAATCGTTACTACGACATTTAGAAGATGTCGGTGCGGTAAATAAATTCACCTAGAATTACTGTGGGCTTATCGCTTGACCACGACTTTAATGCACATCTAGAGGGTGATATAGTGCACTATGTGCAGGACATGTCCATGATTCTGGTTCAAAAAACAGAACAGAATTAATATTTGCCGAAGCACGACTGTTTTTGGATGTGCTACATACCTTGCTCTGTTTGTCCTTCTGAAGTACATTGTGCTAATGACATGTTGAGAAAACTATCCAATTATCTGTGAAAAGTATCCATGTGTGAAATTGGCATAAATGCTCCGCGAGCATGGATATTATAACACAGTTGAACTGGAATTATTTATGACAAAGTTCTGACACTTTCTAAGCCCATATAAACCAACTCTATTTCAAAGAACTTTTCATAGAACTTTCTCATAAATTAATCCAGTTCAACTGTCTTATAATATTCGTTGTTCAATATGCTCACTCAAACAAAGCTATTGGGCTAATGGCTAAAGCCTCACATATTTGGCCTCTACTTGATATCATTCTGGCTCCTCAAACAAGTTTATTTTTTCAAGTAAGTTGAGAAAATAAAGAAATAAATGAATGCTTGAGACTAACTGGCAATGAGGAGTGAATCGCTTTGTAAATTTCCCCAGGGGCTTCCTCCGTCTTGCCGATTTAGCAGTTGAAAGTGGTTGAATCAGATTAGCAGAGAGACGAAGCATCCAGTCCTCCCTGCCCAGCTCCTCCAGAGAGATTGCCCCAGAAGGCAAACTGCCGGACAACGTGATCAGCAACAAACTAATCTCCACCCCGTCTTTAATAGCCCAGGCACTGGGCCTCATTCTGGAGGCCAAATGCACATGTGCCCGCCCTGCGGTTGGCAGGACGAAGAGGTCATCGCCGCCCAAAAGGGGAGGGGGGAAAGATATTAGTATTCTTTCAGTAGGTAATTGTTGGTGACATGGCTCGGTCGATTGCAATCTCCAACCCGAGTGTTTTTTTTCCCCTACCCCTTTATGCAGATGATATGCATGAGCGTGCATCTCCTGTATGGTATTCATCATACGCCAGACAGATACTTTCTCCGATGTAGCGTGTCGCCATTTTGCCAGGAGATTGGATCGGTATTGACTGGAAAGTACCAATCCATGCCGATGTGAGTGGCACTCCTCTACTCTTACCCTCCCGGCTCTGTGCGCTGTAGCCTGTACTCTATTAAGGGGTGGACTGTGTTTCAAACGACGTGCATTGGCTGTTTGGTCATTGTTGGTGCATGGGGGCTCTATCTCAAGTCCTCGTCGGGCCTGTGGAAATCCAATATAAATGCAAATCTGCAGGCATCAATGCATTTTAAAGGCTTTGAATTGGCATTGTGCTTTGGTGAAAGGAGCAAGAAGGAGCTTGTTGCATTGTTATTTAGAATGAAAATGTTTATGAAAATGGTACGGGTCCTCATTGATCAGGGGGTTGAGATGGAAGGCTGTGGTGACTGGAATAAGAAGACTTCATCACCTTGTCATTTGGCCGGGATTCGTCACCAGCTAAATCTAGATCCAGGGTTTGAAATCGATTAGTACTCAACAACCCCCTGCTGGAAAATTACCAGCATTCTCAGGAAAATTACAGGCATTGCTCAGGCAAAGTGGGTCCTATGTTTTCAATTGCAAACCACCTCATCAAGTGTTTACAGAGAGAAAGAATGAAAGAAAGACAAAAGAATACCTTGGCAAAATTGTTTGTCTGTACAGATTGATTCTTTGCTTATAAAGCATTCACAGCATCATCTTAACGGCAGCGAAGGTCAGAAGATGTGAGGTCGTATATAACAAATGACAGACTTGGACCAATTTTTCAACAAATACGATTTTCTCTGAGGCCCCTCGAGTGCACATCTCAAACTCAGCCGATTGCAGGGCAAGCTTCATCTTTAGAGTGATGTTTCATCTGAAGTGAGAAAACTTGAGATCTTTAATCTTGCTCTCAGCACACACATACACACACTCTCTCTCTGACACACACACACAATATCTTGAGCTGTTTGATTGACACCTGAATTAAGTTCCTCATCACACTCTATCACTCCTATTACCGTGTTCAAATTAGCAGCAGTTAAGCACACCTATGCACCTATATCCATGCACTAACCTCCGCATGAGCATGTAAGCCATAGGCACGCCTTGAGAGAGAAGACGCTCTCGTTCATTCACCGACCAATTAAAGTGTGATTTGACTAATACATGGAGATTATGCACTCCTATAATTGAACATTTCCTCATCAAGCTTAATGAGTTAATCTCTAATCCGTTTGCTGCAGATCACCTGATCGGTTCTGGGCATTTGCATCTGATATAAGGCCTCCCATTTGCATGAGCAAACATTCTGTCTTGCTCAAATCTCCCTTTGAAACGCCTCATCAAACAGATACTCATCTTTATTCTTTACCTTTAATTCAACTCTCATGCCTTTGTTCCACACCTTTCATACATCTCTCTCTCTTCCCCTTCTCTGCGACCTGTTCCGGTGGGATTTCATTTGTAACATATACAACACTGTGTGCCATGGTGATGCAATATGCTAAAAGTCTGCCCATTGATCCAGTGAGGACAAAGAATGGGTCATTGTAAGGAGGTGAACTCCTCCTTTTTTCAGAGGTTCATTGTGAACAGTCTGGCAGGGGTGGGGGTAGTGGCTGGTCTGGTGTCTTTCGTTTTTTTTTATTGGGACTGGACATATCGTTTGTTTCCGAGGTCCAATTGAATGGATGATCCATCAGTAATTATATAGAGCAAAGGAGGGATCATTTAGATGCAGTCGTCAGATTTGCCGAGAGGCGAGGGGAATGTCTAATTCAAGGGGGAGCTGCAGTCCACATTCTGCATGGGGGGGGGGGGGGGGGAGAGAGAGGGAGACAGAGAGAGGAAGAGAGAAAGAGAGAGAGGGGGGTAGAGGGAAAGAGACAGGATAGAGTGAATGGGTTTGAGGTGTGAGAATTAGTGGATGTGTTAAACCTGGCCTCAGAAAGTAAAAACCATCACCATTTGCTCCACCCAAGCACTAAACCTGCTGATTTCATTAATTAGTTCCCCTACCTGGCTTTTTTTTTTCTTTTCTTTTTTTGTGTTAAGAGTTGTGCTAATTATATCCTTTTTACATTGCCCTAAAAACTCACCGAGACCAACTAACATCTGGGTTTTGTCTTCGTTGATCGTCAGGAACCTGTAAGCTGATTTTCTCCCCTTTTCTGGTGCAATGATGACACTCACTGTCGTTAAGTGTGCGGAGGCAGAGGCAATTTGCATAGCAGACAGTCATATCACTTTCCTATGCCCCCTGCTGTTTGTAGATTGACAGTTTTGTACTGCAGGTTAGCTTGCTATTTTGAAACATGTGGGCTGATTTTATCAGATGTAGGCTTGTATCGGGTTGCTTAATAACACCAAGCTATCTTCACTTGCATAGTTCTACATCCATAAACTCTTAAAAATGATTTCCAATCTGGTTTTATGCAATCTATTTTGTACCACAATAAATAGTGGTACAGAGGGCTGATAGTAGCTTACCAAAATCAATAACAAAAAGGGAAATCGCTTAAAAAACATTTTTGGCTGCGTGCTACCAAACATAGCAGTCCAGGACTACTCACAAGCCACTACTGCTCGAACTCTCACTTCTAATATCACAATCTTTTCTAATCTTATATCACAAATCCTTTTCCAGTGCGTTTGTGATGTCAAATGTGACACACCAGAAAAACAACGGATATAGGCAAACTTGTCCACTGGCAATTTAAAAGGTGTAAAAGGCATGGCTTGGACATAAGCATTCCCCTGACACTTGTTTTCATTGCTCCCATGGAGGACTATGTGCAGGTCATGCCAAACACTAAAAATATTCGGATTGTGATACATTTCACAGGAGAGCATGCTGAGACTGGTAAGATTACACCCTGTGCTTCCTGTCTCGGAAATGTACATTTATCATTTATAGTTTTTTCCAACACATTTACAGATGCCCCATTGACTTGTAGCCCCGTGAGAGCCTGCATAAAAACTGCAACTAGCTCAATACTGGAACGATCAGCGAAATTATGGTCTTTATGTTTCAGGTTCATGGAAGCCGCGAATAGGCCTAAATGTCTAAAATAGCATACTACCCCTTTAAATGTGAAACTAACATGCATTTTCATCTACAGATTAAGACTAAATCTAAAATATCTATCAAAATGAACACTGCTTAGAGAAAGGAAAGTGACAGAAAAGGCAAGCGTGTGTGTGAAAGAGACGCAGAGAGAGAGAGTGAGTCTGTGTGTACGACCAGCGGGTCCTCCCCACTGAGCAAAGAAACTTCTAAAAGACGTCTTTTAGATGTCTTTTTCGGACGTCCAAAGACATCCAATTAGGAGCCAGAATGAACGTTTTTTTAGACGTTCAGATATTGAACCCGTTTTGCACGTCCACAGACGTCTTAGAGGGGTCCAAGCCAGACGTTTGAATATTGAGGGGGTCCAGCAGACGTACAAATGGGGTTCTGGACCGACGGACGTTATTAAGACATGATCTGAACGTCTCCCTGACGTTGTGTGTTTGCTGGGTTTGTCAGAGAGATAGAAACAGTAGGGGAAGGGTGTCAGACAGGCAGACTGAAACACGGAGGTCATGGTCAAGGTGAAAAATAATCAGGGGCTCCCTTACGACCTAACACCCTCCACCCTCTCCACTCCTCCCTCCCTTCCATTCCCTTCGCAAACACACAGGACATTACTACCCAGTCCCATAACCCATCTGTGGTCATGCGGTTCCACGAGGCCCATATGTACGCAATACCCATGAGACCAGTGATTTACACCAGTGGCAGCCAGCACAGGTTGTGCTTCCCCTCTACTAGCATGGTCTCCACAATGTTTACAGCGTGGACAAACCAGAAGAAGGTGTCCACAGGCAGGCTCGGGGAGGCAAGGCTCAGGTGGGAAGTTTGAGAAATTAACAGTGCCGATCCGGGGGAGGGGTTGGTGTCACTTCCCCTCTCCAGCCCTCCGATAATCAGACCCCGTTCTGGGAGGACTTAATTACAGGTGGGGGGAGACGGTGATAATTAGCTGGGCGAGGAAGCAGAGCTGGAGGAAGTGGCAGGGTTAAGTACTGACTAATTCACTGCGTGGGGACGATTGCCGCAGTTCCCGAAGACTGTGGAGAGAGGGCGCTGCCACCTGCACCGCTGCCCCACCCCCCCCGAAGACTGTGGAGAGAGGGCGCTGCCACCTACACCGCCGCCCCCCCCCCCCCCCCCGAAGACTGTGGAGAGAGGGCGCTGCCACCTACACCCTCCCCCCCCCCCCCCACCCCACCCTCCTTTCCTAGAGGATAAACAGCAGTGCTGCTTTATGTTGTTAAATGTACTTGAAAAGATAGACTACACTGTTTGGAACATAGATACTATGGATTCAACGTGATCTTGTCTAGGTGTGCCGTTCATAGAGTCAAACCCCACAGAAGGGAAATTCCAAGATGAGGATCTTCACAGAGCTATCACAGATATCCTATGGTTTTATTTATTGTTGATAGAGTAAGTGTATCTATATGAAGTGTGTTATGGATCAATAATGGACCGTATAGTACTATATCACAGTCTAGATGGGCTCTGCAAATACCAATATCAGAATTATCATACGTCCAATTCATTTCAAGGATATAGAATATGCTCACAGATATAGTTATGGCATATTACACCAAATCCATACTCCTTACTCCCTATTCTATTTAAGGCTTGACAGCAGGGTTATGCTGTGCAGGATGGAAATGAGAAGCAGGCGAATGGGTTACACTCCGTGGCATCTGGGAAGCTGGCAGCAGCATTCGTTTCATTTGACTACAGACTCGGCTCGACCTTGATAGCTCGTTTATGCGCGATCCACGGGCAACATCGCCGTGAATGGAATCTCAGCTGAGTACCGTGTACTGTGGCATTCAGTCAACAGATTTGGCTGTTTTAGTATAGAGGCCATGAGCCTTATTTTGGGGGTTTCTCGCAATTTTAAATCAGTTTCTAAAGGGAAACAATTTTTTCTGAAAAGTCAGTTATTTGAAACTTACAGTATTAACAAGTTATGTTTGTCACAGTCAGAGACACATTATCTGTATGACACAGAATAGGCATGGTAACAATAGGACATCTCAAAGTCTGTTTTTCAGTCTAGCATATTTCAACTTTATTTGACCATGGATTCTTTTCAACCCAAGACATGTTTTGGCGCTCCAGTACAGTAGATGAAGGTATATTAAATGTTAATGCTTACTTTGTTATTGTAACGTCAGTAAGGTGAAATAATAGTCAGTACGGCATCCTCGACACAGGATCTTGCTTGACCAATTAATCGGAGCTGTATCCTGTAGCACAATCAACTTAAATTAGTTTACATGCAAGTCTATCCTATATGACGCCCAGGCGTGTTCGCAGCAGTAGTTCTCACATTTCGGTCTTAATTAGATTTTAAAAAAACACAGTGGGGTCACTCACACACCCGTGCATCAGATTCCATATTCATGCTGTCAGTAAGCCTCTAGATTAAAGCAAATTAAGAGATTTCCATTTCCCATTTTAGAAGCTCGTATCACAACATGCGCCAAGTCCTGACTGAGCTAATGTTTCATACCGAGTGAACAGATTCAGTTAAGTGGAATACGTCAGTCGCAGGTTATGCTCTCTTGCTTACTAGATGGGCTTGCAAAAGCTTGCCCAGCTTGTGATATTCTTCACTTCATTCAAAATGTATAATGTTCATGATATTTAGCTTTTCCCAGATCTAATCAGATTTTTATTACACATGCTATTTATTACACTGCCGTTGTTTTCGCGTTTGGAAATACATGGGAGTGAATGCAGCTGACGGCTAACTTTGGCTCATTCACCTCCATGTATTTCCAAACGCAAAAACAACGGCAGTGAAAAACAATCAGTCTTGTAATGATGAGTTTGTAACCCCGATAGTGTATTCAGCCTGTTATTTTGACTATTTTGGTTCTTGAAGTGGTGTTTTTACAGTGAACTTTTAACATTGAAGTCAACGGGCACTTCCGCATCCGCACCCCCAATTACGTCAGACTGACCAATATGGCTGCTGAGGTGAATAAGGCGAATGCCTACTTAACATGACTGTGTGTGTGTGTGTGTGTGTGTGTGTGTGTGTGTGTGTGCATGTGTACGTGCATGAGAGGGAGAGAGATGTGTGATGATGATTGTGTGTGTGGGTGGGGGGGGGGGCGGGGGGGGCAGTACAGTGGGTTTCTAGCAAAGGCTAATTAATTTGCAATCCCTGTGCTTGGTTATTTTACATTGTAAAATATTAAATAAAATGCATGGTGTGTGTCAGTCTGTCTGCATGCATGTGTGTGTAAGTGTATGCATGCATGTGTAATGTAATGATATAAAAGTGATTTAAGTATGTGAAATCTCTTTAAGATAAGTGGCCCTGAAGGGTAGCATCAGCATTAGATCCTCGCTTCAAGGCCCTGCCCTTCTTGTCTGATGAAGTCAACGGGCACTTCCGCATCCGCACCCCAGACTAACCAATATGGCTGCCAGGTGAATAAGGCGAAATAAGCATACCTTAAATTCAAGTTGTATACAGCAGTCTAGAGGTCCTTAATCACTGTGGAGTCATGGGGGTCACTGCTCATCTCTTCCAGTAGCTGTGCATGCACTTCAGGTGACAGCAGAGTTGCCGAGATGGCTGGTTTCTGCTCCAGGAAGCGTTCCACCGGGTCACCACATCAATCACAAGCTCATGTGCAGGCAGCTCCAGCATCCTGTGTTTCTCTTTGAGCGTGTGGCTTGTAGTGCTCCAATGGAAAAATGTCACGTTGTGCCTTACTCGCCCGAGCAAGCGAGCGGCAGCTGGGATTTTGAAAGCTGCTTGTGAGGCTAAGTTGAGCGTGTGCGCAAAACAATGTGCAACAGCTCCATCGATTGCACAGCGCGGACCATATTTGCAGCGTTGTCCGTTACGATGGCAGGGTCTTTGTTTGTAAGCTCCCAATCTTGTATTACCTCGGACAACAGCTCAGCGAGAATACTCGCCGTGTGGCTGATTTCAACTGCCCTGGTCTGTAGAACATGAGACATGAGACTCCAGTCATCGCTGATATAGTGACAAGTGATTGTTAGATATGAATCTATAGCTCTGGATGTACAGTAGTCACAGGTTATGGCGACTCTCTGCAGGCTGAAGTGAAGTTCCGACGCCATGTTTTTTTCTGAATTTGGACAGGCATACTGTAGTCCCCTCCCCAATTCTCTCTCTCTCTCTCTCTCTCTTTCTCTGATTATGATATTTGGATCTCCATTACTTCAGATTAGGAAATAATCAATTTTTTGAGGACATAACCCGTTCCTCCAGTAAAGAGCGCTACTGAACAGTGGCAGCTCTCACAGTGCTCGTAGTAGGATGTCAAAATGCTCCAGATAGAAAAGGATAGAGATGCAAACTAGACCTCTTTATCCTTCTCTCCCTTCTTGCCTTCTCCCCATTCAGATCTGCTCCACCTCTCTCTTGCGGTAACCTTGCTATAGCCCTTCTCTCTATCTCTCTCTTTCTCTCTCTCTTTCCCTCTCTCTCTTTTTCTCTCTCTTTCTCTCATCAGTGCCAGTAGAGTTAGTGCTCCTTTCCAATCGATGTGGACAGATGGACTCTGCAGGCATCGAACACTTTTGCATGATGTCGCATCTCCATGTGATTTGGAGATGGGCGATGAAGAGGAACAACACATATTACTTTGAAAACCAAGGACAAATTGTGAGAGGGACCTAAATGTCTCTATGATGCTACTGGGATTTGTTGATAACATATGTTTTAGTTAGCTCCCCCTAGCTGTTCTAAAATCACTGCAACCGACTGACTGTAAAACCCATATTGTTTTTATACCCCGTAACAGGTAGGCTAGGAATAATAGCAAAGGACACATTCAAGATGGCCCAACAAACTGCATGTATAAGCAACATAAAACCAAAATGGCCCAGATGATAGAGTATGAATACATGGCCAACCGTGGTGGTGACGTGATTAGGGACGCCTTTGATCTTGTTACTATCTTCAAATGGTCTTTGTTCAATAGTTGAGTAAGTTGAAGTCAAATCAAAAAGGCACTGGTAATCGAAACTTAATGCAATGGCTTTATTTGTATGTACAGTAACAGACAATTAAAACCGGTAAAGCTCTCGAGAGATACTACCCCGGACCGATGCCTCACGGGGTCTTATATACCCCGTATCTGATGTGAGAACACCTGCTTTCTCACGCAGTGTTGTTTCTTAGCCTGATCCGTTATCTACTGGCCAATTACTGATCACGGTTAATGTTACTTTGCTCACAGCTGCGTTCCCACGGAGCAACTGCTCTCCCCCTCCCTTACAGAACTGGCCTACTGTTTTGTCCGACTGAGCTAGCCGGGCCTAAAACTGACTTTTAAGAATAGACACATAATATAATCTGGATTAGAACAAAGGTTCGAGCTTAGTTAGGCAAATTAATACACGACATTTCCCCCCTTTGTGACTATAGAGTCACAGATCAATATTCATACAACAGAATGATTAAAAACATAATAAAAAGTTAAGTATAAGAGTTACCAAACTAGAGGCCAGATAAAACTTCATTCACAATGATTCATATTGGCTAAAAACAATCACATAGTAATAGTATTGGCCTCAAAATATCAAAGATACAAACTAATATGATATAGCTTACTTTTAGATGCTCATCAGTTACTTTGTAGGCAAAAAATGGTTTATTCTAGCACGCCTTCTGGCCACACTTAATGCCATTAGGCAGATTAATGATCCTCCATTGCCCAAAAACAATCACTCCTTACCATCAAGCGTTTCACTGACAGAGCCGCGCGGGTTTGATTCCTAAGAACCCACCATTGCCCGGAAACCCCAGACAGCTACGGCAACCTTTCAGCGAGAAGCCTCATAAACCACAAAGTAACTGAAGTTCCAGTGCTTACATTGTACCCTCCAGTGTGAATATAAGATTTAAACAGTGTAATACCAAACAGCCTTAACGGCAATCACAGTACGCTCTTAATGCATGTCATGTATTATAGTAGGCACAACATCATTGGCAGTGTTTTACTTAATGATTGACAAACTTATTGTAAACAACTTAAAAACATTGTGCACTAAAATTGACTCATGTGTGGTGGTGGAACTGCCACGCTATAATACACATTGAATACTGAAGTGGGGTGTAGTGAGGTTACATGAATATAGTCCCACAATTACCCATTACTGGGTGATGCTTTTCAGATTGGGCCGACTTTGCCCTTCAGCCGACCATCTCTCGTCTGGATGACCCGCTTGAGTGACTGGACGTCCCCCTTGAGTGACTGAAAGTCCCCCTTCATTGACTGAAAGTCCCCCTTCATTGACTGAAAGCCCCCCTCCATTGACTGAAAGCTCCCCTTCATTGACTGAAAGCCCCCCTCGACCCCCTTCACCGTGGTGATGAGCTCTTTGAGGACTTCAATCACTTTGTAAGTCTCTCTGGCTGGCTGCGCTCGATACTTTTGACGTGCCTTCGCTCGGCCACGCATATAACGCACCTTTTTCTTGCCTGCTTCACCAGGGATCCTCCTAGTGAACTCGACGAACCTGGATTTTGGCAACTCGGCCAAGGCCTCTCTGACTTCCCAGGTGTCGGGAAAGTCATCCATATCCACTTCCCCCTCTGACATAAGTGCTGTGTGCACCCCATACTCAGATTCGTCATCTGTGTCAGAGTGGTGTGGAGTTGTGGGAACTGGTGAAGTGACGGGGCTTGTGGGGCTCCAGATGGGAGAGGGAGGGGTCTGAGGTGGCGCTGGGGTCTCAGATGGCGCTGGGGTCTCAGATGGCGCTGGGGTCTCAGATGGCGCTGGGGTCTCAGATGGCGCTGGGGTCTTCCTGAAGTTTCCCCCCCCTCTTCCCTGCAGTGCAGTGTAGTTACGATCTCTCTGTTGAGTTGAACCGCCCCCAGCGGTCGGGACCTCCGTAGTCAGCAGTTGGTACAGGATGGACTCCGTCTCTCTTTGGCCCAGACGGGACGGGTAAGGGGCCATCCTTGATGGACCTGGTGCAGATCTCGGGCTGGTTGAACCGGTGCCACCAGCGCTCCATGTGGTTCTCCCTGTAACGGTGTAGGACTGCCTACCATACACTGCTTCTATCTGGACTGGGGGCGTTATACCAGGACCGACAGGTGCTGGTGTGTGTGGCAAGAATTCTCCCTGAACTGGGGTAAACCGACCCGTAGAACCCTGAGCTCGGGCTCGGGTTTGGTAATAGCTATTCTGACTCATGTCTGGCAGATATTGGCCTATACTAGGAAATGTGGGGATTGGCCAGAACTGCGGATCTTCCTGGGGAGCAAAGCTAGATGTAGAAGTGGGGTATTCTATTTTGCGCACTGGCGGCAGGTTGCGGTAGACAGCCGGTGTCAAGGATACAGTTTGGGGCCTGATCGGACTGATATCTATCTGGGGTGCTGGTAGGGGTTGGGTCTGCATGGCCTGGGACTGGACCGGCTGGCCAAAGGGCTGCTGGGGTAGGCCAACGTTGTCCCTCCAGTAGTTTCCCTGGTCCATGATTTTCTATCAAACAATTACTCAGAGTTAGATTTGCAGTCATTGGTCATACACAGAGATATCCATCATTTTGACCCATTAATCTAAGCCCACCATTGGTCGAGCTCTTCCATATTGGAATACAAATGGTCACACTCTTGTGGTTGGACTATAGCATCGTCTGATTGTAAGATTGACATTTGATCTATTTGGCTTTCTTCCTCCAACCTAACTCTGCGCTGTTGGACCTGTACCATAAATTGACCAATGGTTATTTTTGATACCTGTTTTAACGCTAGGCTAGCAACAGGCACTACGCAACATGCTGTTATTAATATAATCAAAAGGATACAGGCTACCACTATCCCTACACCCCTCAGGACCTTGCTCCATGACAGGTTTTTAAGCCAATCCCACCATTGTTCAGTTTTGGTGTTCCAGTTAGAATTAATCACATGTTCATCGCGTAGTAGTTTGAGTTTGGACAAAGCCGTTGTAAGGTTCCCTCCTTCTCCAGTGTGCATAGGTATTACTGAACAGCATTCTTCACCTATTTGTTGGCATACTCCCTGATCTTCGGCTAGGAGTGTTTCAATTACAAACCTATTTTGCAGAGCCATAAGAGATACAGCATGCAGTTGTTCTCTCACACCCTCAAGCGCGCGTATGGTGTAATTAATAAACCGCTGTTGGTTGTACCACATGTAATTGATCCACCTACTGTTACGAGCGAGGTACTGCGCGTTAATTATTTGTCCGTAAAACGGTACTGACCCTGCGATTTGCCCTGAAATTATCCAGGACTCGCTTATGGCTTTATGGTCATCGGGCGCACCAAACGGTTCTTGATTCCATGCTATGTAAACCTTATCATCTGTTTTCCATTTTTGGCCAATGTCTCTCTTTTTCCTATCTCCTGATAATGTTGATGGGGCTAAAACTGTTATTTTCCCTGTTAGCATTGTGGGTGCACAGATCCCTTCCCAGCTGTTTGGAAGGTGAGTGCGAATTTGCTCATCTTTTTCACATATCCAAAACATGTCCCCTATTGGGACGGTTCCCCCAGAATAATCTGGAATTGTGTATTGTGAGATTTGCGTCTCCTCTAGCTGATAGATAACCCTCTTTCCATTTACTACTAGTTGTTGACATTGGAAATTTGCCTTCTTTGTGGTATTACATAGTTTGAGGTACTCTGTTTTGTTTCCGTTTCCACTTTTGTCGCTTGGGTACCATGTTATGTTTCTACACTGCACTAGACCCTTTCGGTCGGTTAGTTTTGGAGTTGTACGTGTGACCGTTTGTCGCAGCTTTTCTCCTCTCACTATACAGAAAGGAAATACTAGGTCCGGTGGAATCCTCACTACCGGAGGTAGAGGGTATTCTTCTTTTGACGCGGCGGATATATTTAATCTAACCGGACATACTTGTGTATCTTGGCTCCAACCGACGGTCTTTTGATTGTGGCGTCCTGCCAAAAACATGGCACATGGTGCAAAGCAATGTTCGATTTTTGGACATTCTCCTATTTGACTTCCTGGAATTGGTCTTAAACTAGGCAACCTTTTAGCATTATAGCATGCCACACATGTTTCATTACTCACTTGTCTGGCAGAGAAGTTTAGCCACTGGTAGAACATATTTGAGCCCCATTGTGTTGTTTTCACCCTGTTGATGGTGACAGCCCTACCCCCTGACACATCCCTTCTCTGCCTGTAAGTCCCAGTAAGCTTGACTACTCTCTTAGCTTTTGCCAGCATCATGATTCTCCCATTGAGTGTGTCCTCACAGTGTGCTGGCAGGCGGCAGATGACCGTAATGGTTATTGACCCTGTTGTGGGGCATTTGTCTCCTACTGCCCAGCTATAGATTCTGGTTTTCTCTGAGGTTACAGTCAGTGCCAGATGTCTTGGGACAACTTTCGTGTATGTCAGATTTGTCTTTTTCCCCATGACAATTTCCCCTTGATCTGCAGCCAATACCCCTGTGGCCAGAGCACATCTTGCCAATGTCTCTTTGTCTTCCTTGGTGTATGTGTGGTTTAGGAATCTGTCAGGCATGGGTTTTTTGGTGGATTCCTGGGATGGCCTGCTGCTCTGAGGGGGGTCAACATAGTGCATTCTGTATGCCAGTATCATTAAGCATATTGCTGATATTAACATAAAGAGGCTACCCCCCAATACCCACAGGTCAACCTCATCCTGCTTTCCCTTTCTCATCCCCTGCCTGTTCTGTTTCTTCCCTGGCCTAGGTTTCGACATTATTTTTAACTCTATTTTAAGTGTCTGTTGTTCATTGTCTTTCTGGTCCACTGCTAGTGGATCGACTGCTGGTGGCGCTGTTGGTTGAAGTGCTTCCAGTTGAAGCGCTCCCTTTTTCTCCTCGTCCGGCCAGTCTTTGAGATCGCCTGACTCCCTGAGGGGAGGCCTCGCCTTCCCCGTCCCGGTGTTGTTCATGCTCCTGCGGGGCGGTGTCACCTGCCCCTTTCAACCCCGGAACTGTTGCTCTTCTTCTAAAGGCTTCCTGTGTCCTTTCAGGATCTTCTGCTCTGCAGCAATGATTTAGGTGGAACCAAAACTTCTTACCGTCAACTTTTACGGCTGTTCTGGTGGCTAGTCGGACTTTGAATGGTCCGTCTCGTCTGGGCTCGTTCCACTTTCTTTTGAACACCTTCACGTATACCCAGTCTCCTGGAGAGATTTTCTGCAGTTCCTCAGCGATCTCCGCCTCTCTCTCCTCTGTGGCTCCTTTCACCTGTTGGAATACAGCTTTATGGATTTGGGTTAGCTGCTGTAGGTAGCTTTTCAGCTCCCTTTCCAATTTTTCAAGAGAGGGCCCATCGATGGGGCCCCTCGTGTGCGGCACTGGCATGGGTCGACCCGTTAGCATTTCATGCGGGGTTAAGTGTGTTATTCGGTTAGTACTTGATCTCATACTCATTAGTGCTATTGGTAAAGCTTGCAACCAGTTCAGCTGGCTGTCTTGCATAATTTTTGCTATCTTTGCTTTCAGCGTGCCATTCGCACGTTCTACACTACCTTGGCTCTGTGGGTGATATACGCACCCATATCTCTGCCTGATTCCCAGCATCCTGAAAGCTATTCTGGCTATATCTGCCACAAAGGCTGAACCGTTGTCTGAACTTAATGTGTCCGGGATGCCAAACCTGGGGAATACTTCTTTACACAAAAATTTTGCCACTGATCGTGCATCTTCTCCAGCTGTTGGAACTGCTTCTATCCACCTACTAAATCTGCAAACTACTACAAGAATGTATCTCATTTTCTGTATTCGCATTGTCATGTCTACGTAATCAATCATTAAGTGCCGAAAAGGTCCATCCGGAACTGGAATATGTGCTATTGGGGCTGAAAAAGTTTTTCTAACATTTAATCTTGCACAGACGTCACATTGTGCTAAAGTTCTGTCTACCGTGGCCGCTAAATACGGTGACCACCAGTTCTCTTGTAGACATCTAATCACTTCCCCCCTTGCGCAATGGCTAATGCCATGCGCATTTCTAATAGCAAACCCAAGTAACGAGATAGGCAGCACAAAATGTCCCTGATGACTGCGCCATAGTCCTTGTAGAGGACCAGGTGAGGCTTTGTATGAAGCCCCTCTTTTGGCCCATATAGATTTCTCCTGAGGAGAAGCCCTACCTTGTGCTAATATAAGAGACGGAATGGTTACAAGTGGTTCTATGTCTTCCGCCAAGATTACAGGCCCCATCGTGATACCACTACCTGTTGCGGCTTGCCTGGCTGCTTCATCAGCCTTGTTATTGCCAATAGCAATGATTGAATTTGTTTTTTGATGTGCTGGGCATTTAACAATAGCTAACGCGGTGGGTAAAAGCATGGCTTCTAACAACTGTGAAATGGCATCTCCGTGAATGATGGGAGTACCGTCAGCTCTTTGAAAACCTCTCTGTTTCCATATGTTGCCGTAAATATGACAGACTCCGTACGCATAGGCTGAGTCCGTATATACGTTTAATCTTTTACCAGCAGCTAGTTTACATGCGACAGTCAGTGCCTTAATCTCTGCTAGTTGTGCAGAACATGGTTGTGCTATGTGTAAGCTCTGAATGTCTCTGAATGATTCACCATCATCTTCTAATTGAACCACACCATAACCGGCGTGATTTCCAGTAGCATCACGGAAACATGAACCATCTACAAACAAAGTAAGATCAGCTGGGATCGGTGTGTTATGTAAATCGTCTCGGGCACGCATAAATGTGTTTGTTGCTAAAATGCAGTCATGTGGCGTACCATCTGTCGGCAGTACCATTCTGGTGGCCGGATTCACTGTACTACATCGCTGAATTGTCAGTTCTGGTGCAGAAAGTATTACCTCATACCCGGTGCGTCTGGCATGTGTCAGTACGAATCGTTGGCTAGTGAGTAAAGCATGTAGCTGGTGGGAGGTGTATAAAATCACTGGATGTCCCATAGTAACAGAGGAAGCTTTCTGAAATGCAAACGAGGCTACCGCTAACCCTTGATAACATGGAGGTAATCCGGCCTCAACATTATCTAATTTAGTACTATAGTATGCTATGGGCTGCTTCCCTATCGGGGTGTCCTGCATTAACACGGCATTAGCATATCCTGCTCTTTCAGCTACATACAAATGAAAAGGTTTAGAGTATACTGGGTTTCCCAAGGCTGGTGCAGATTTTAGGTCACCTTTTAGGGCCATGAACGCCCCTTCAGCTTCTTCTGTCCACTGTAACTGACTTTTTTGGTCCTGTTGACCAGCAGCACGTATAAGAGCACGAAGTGGAGCTGTTTTAAATGCATAATCACAAATCCAGGGTCGACTGTATCCAGCCATCCCCAGAAAAGACAACAGGTGCCCTACTGTCTGTGGTTTGGGAGTTTTTATTATGGCCTCTATCTGGGATTTAGCTATGTGTCTCTTGTCACCACACAATTGTCTTCCTAGATACTCTACACTAGGTTGACAAAACTGTAACTTATCCTTACTAACTTTATGCCCTCCTTCAGCTAGTCGTGTCAGTATTGTTATAGAGTCCCTTTCACACTGTTCTTTAGTATCACTGCAGATCAGTAGATCATCTACATACTGTAATAGTGTACTTGATACATGCAGATCCTGTAAGTCTTGTGCTAACACTCTGTTAAACGCTGATGGGGAATCTGCGAATCCTTGAGGAAGTCGTGTATAGGTGAACTGCGAATTTCGATAGGTGAATGCAAATAAATGTTGCGAATCTTTATGTATTGGGACACTGAAAAATGCAGAACATAAGTCTATGACTGTGTACCATTTTGTGTTCGGTGGGATGTTTGATAATAGTGTGTGCGGGTCAGGGACAACGGGTCTGGGAACCTCCACAACTGAGTTGACAGCTCGCAAATCATGCACCAATCGGTAATCGTTTGAATGTGGCTTCTTTATTGGAAAGATGGGTGTATTACAGGCGCTTCTTGTTTTTATTAGTACGCCTGCATTCACCAGACCTTCTATTATAGGGCCTATACCCTCCGTGGCATGTTGTTTAAGAGGATATTGTCTTTGGTATGGCAAACGTGCTCCCTCTTTTACCTTGATTAGTATGGGTTGTGCAGATTTTACTAATCCTACGTCTGTTTTGTGTTTGGACCATAAACATTGGGGCACCTGGGCCAAAAGACCCTCCTGTTCTACAGTTAACATCTGATGCACGGGCGCCTTAACTGTAACGAGAACTCGTTCTGCTGTTCCTACGTCATATATTTTTGAAGATATTCTTAAATACTGTGCATCTGGGGATACATGGATATACTTGTTGCCGGTTTTCTCCCACTCCGGTATCTGCATGGCTGTTCTAACCATAGGGCCTAGCTCATGGGACTGATATCCCTCAGATACCATTAAGGTGACGTGTGGGGTGGAGTTATTCACCTGAAACCATTCTTGTAATTCTGGTGGAAGTGTAACTCCTGCTGCTGCCCCCTGGGGTCCTATATAAATGTCATTGCTAATTAGTGAATACTGCTGTTTGTTAATCATTTCCTGAAAACACCTATCATAGTCAAACTCTGCAGGAGTTAGTTCAGTGAGATATTGAAGTGTACAGTGCAGGGGCAGTTCTGGGCTTTTAGCTTGCCCTACCTTGGTGCGTATCCACGGTTCCCATTCTATCCACCGCTGTTTCAGTGCTGATTCTTGTGGGGTAAGTTTTACCCAATAAACTACTGGGTGTTTGTCTTTGTGTATGATTACGCGACCCTGTACAACTCTACCGGGCCTGTATTTGTAATCGTGACCTGTTGTCAAAGTCATCATTTGTGTGAGTGGTTCTTCGGGGAAGGTAATACTTAGTCCATCTTCTGTACATGTGATGTTTGCCCCTAGAGGGCACAAAATGTCTCTTCCTAACAGATTGACGGGTGATTGAGCAGCATATAGTATGGGTGCCACAACTTCTTTATCGGCTATGAGCATCGTGATTGGCTTGGTGAGGGGTACAACTTGTGTCTTCCCAGAGAAACCTACTGTTCTTATTGATGAGCTAGAAAGGGGCAATTTACATCCGTCACTTCCAATACACGAATATGTTGCCCCTGTATCGATCATGAATGTGTGGTGTTTACCAAGTATTGTTACTGGTATATTGGGCTCGTCATGCGGTTTTAACGAGATAATTGGTGTCATGGTGTTCCCCTCCGGTTTCTCTAGGCACCCCTAATCCCAGTCTGCCGCAGGGCCTAACCATGGATTTGCTGGGCAATTTCTTCTGAAATGGCCCATTTCCCCACACTGCCAGCATTCTCTTGACGGTCTTTGGGGTTCTTCTGCCATATTTGGTGTTGACTGCGGGCGTCTGGTTTGTTGTTGACGCTGTTCACCTTGTTGCTCTTCTGCCTGTGGATTTTGCTGTTGTCTTTGGGGGGCATAGTTCCGTTGGCCGTACCGTTGCTGTTGGCCTCCTCTCCATCCTCCGCGTCCTCGCTGCATTGGCCTGCCTCGGCCTCCCAGATCCTCGCGACGGTATTCTGCTGCTGGGTTGACATGCACGTGGATGGGAGGATATGCAGATTGAGTTGTGGGTGGACAGCGTGGCATCGTCTGAGTGGGGGGTCCTGGACCTAGTTGTGGTTGGGTTAGAACTTGGGATATGACTGGGGCCTGAGTGAGGGTTTCTTCAGTTTCCGCCATCAGTGGGGTCTGAGCCTTTGCTTTTTCTTTCTTTTGTTTCTGAGTTAGCTCTCCCAGTTGCAGTGCTGTGAGTTTGTTGGCCAACACTTTGCTCAGCTCTTCTACATCTTGCTTTTCTTTTCTGTACATGTCCACATGATGGACGATGTGTTCTGAGAATAGTGGCCACTCCATCTTTGCCAATCCTACTACTCCATCCAATTTCCTCTGTACTTCGCCTGGCATGGCCTTTTTAACCATCAGTTTGAATAGGCTCTGACAGGTGCTGTTAGCGTTCCAAGCACTCCCTGTCTCGTCAAGCCATTTTCGTTGGAAGTCATGTAGGAACTTGGTTGGACATTCGCCATCTTTCAGCTTCTCTCCTTCGAGCTTGGTTGGATCCATCTTCTCTGGATATTTCTTTCTGAGCTCTGCCCATACCACGGTGCGATGTCCTCCGAACCCCACTCCGTTGTAGGTGACTCCGGCCATTACTCCTGGTAGTTGGGCTCCTTCGAAGATCTCGTCCGTGGTTTGTTTTCCAGCCACGTTCATCAGTAATGCCTTAATGTCCCCCAGGGCCAAAGTTACTCCTGCTGTACTTTCTTCTAACGCTGTTATCCATTTATTTGCCCCTTCCGTGACGTTCGGTAGTCGTGCGACCAGACCTATCAGATCCATGAATCCCCATGGTACGTATGCAGGAGCCTGTCCGGGTCCTTTGATTACTAGTGGGCAAATTCTCTCAGTCGACCACTGTGTTTCGATTTGCGGGTCACTCTCTCCCCTTCTTATGAGCCGTAGTCCTGGGTTTCTCTCCCAGCTTGAACTCCTAGTTCCTTCCGTTCTCCTACTCCGGGGCTTGGGTGCTCTCTGACGTTCTTCCTCTTCAGAGTCGAACTGTGGCTGTTCTGTTGGGCGCAATGGCTTCATGATGCCTGTCAGGCTTACTTCCATTTCTCCACGATGGTCGGGATGCTTCAATTTTCCTGAACGAGGTCTGTGGAAGCTTGTGGTCGGGGGTGACGGTGTGAACAGTTCTTCCAACTCGTCACAATTCCTTTCAGCTACTTGTATTCTTCTTGCGTTATCTAAAAGGAGTTCTTGTACTTTGTTTATGTTAATCGTCTGTCTGTCTTTTGCTGGTATCCCCGTTGAGCTCTCCGGGTACAGGGCATCTCGATCTTCCTGTTGACTTGATGGTGGTATGTGGTTTACCTCATCTTGGTCATTTCGTCTTTGTCCAGTGGGGGTCGTGTTTGGCGGACCGGGCCCCAGACTGCTTTCTGGACGTAGAGACTCCCTCCTTCTTTCTCTCGGGTGTTGTTGCTGTTCTTCTTCTTGTAGCAATCTATACAACCGTCTATCTTCTTCCTCCTCGGGTCTTTCTCTCTCAGTTCTTTGGTGGGTGGATGCAGCCGCTGTCGTTGGTTCTGCTGGAGCAGGCGCAGGTTCTCTTATTGTCAGGGTGAAGTCCCCTTTGATTGCACAATTCAATTCTTCTCTGGCCTTGTCTTCTCCCGCTGGTATCACTGGATAGAGCCCTGCTCTGAATGGGTTTGGGCGGCCGAATGGGTTCAGTCTGCCTGGATACGGGGGAGGGTCGATGTACGCTGTGGGAGCCGTGGGGGTCGTGGGAGTTGTTGCTGGACTCCCTTTTTTATTATTGTCTTCTGCTTTTGGTGTGGTATTGGCTGTCATTTCTTGCTTGACTGCCTCCATCTTTTTTACTCCTCCCTCCATCCTGAACCATTGTAGCACCTCCCTTTCTTTGGATCTTTTACCTGTCCTTTTGTCACTGTTATCTTTTGCCTTGTGGTGTTTTATGTTTTGCCCCATCTCGTCACAAATCGCCACTATATAGGTACCACCTTTCGGCCACGCTGGATTTCTCGCATGCCATTTCCGCATGTATTTTAGAATTTGTTTTTTGTGTGTCGGGTGCTTTGTCACCACTAGCTCGACTGGGGTTGTTCCCTCGTTGCCCCTGTCCTTCCCATTCACTGTTCCTTGGCTCGCCCCCATGTATCCCTGTCTCGCTTGATTAGCTAGGGATCTAGGGATTTCTGCTACTCCTGGTTCGTTTGTTCTAATTAGCACTATTATCTTTCCTACTGTTACCCCTACTTTAACCTTTGGGATCTGGTGTGGGTTGTATTCTAATTTAGTTGATCCGTCTCGCTGTGGTGTTTGCTTTATGTAAACAAACTTGCCTGTATCCCACTTGACTCGCCTGGGGGTGATTGTAATACAGATCCGTGGATCTATTGCCTCCCGGTATATTCCTCCTAATAAGAAACCTTCTGGTAACCTAAAAAATGACCTTAGAGAAACCTCGGCCTCTGCTCCTGGGTTATCACACAACTGACTTAAAACTTGGTTTAAGCTTAGGGGATCCCAAAGTCCCCTCAATAACTGCCTCCAAGGTGCAGTTGGAAATTCTTCTTCTACTTGTGTTAAATTGAGAAACTTAGTTATACGCCAAAGTTTTAATCTAACATCGTCTTCTGTTTGCCACACTTCGAAACCGTCTTCGTCTATGTAGGTGCGTTCTAACCAAAAATGTGTTCGTATGCCTTTGGTTTCTGGGTCACCTTCAATGGTATGATCTGTATTAAATATCTCGTCACCGTCTACGTTCTCATCCATAAATGTGCCTTATATCGACTTGTACTGAGATGCCACCACGCCTGGTTATTGTTCGCTCTATATGAACACAAGTGTGTGGAGGAAAAACAGGTACGTCCCTTTCTGTCTGGTAAAAGCGTGTTGTAGTTGCCAGAGTCTGTATGTTTTCGTGGATGGTGGTGTTCGTGGTTATTGATACCTCTGGATGTATACACACAATTCTCTGAGTGGTTCGGACTCTTATGAGCCTCCCTTCTGGTGAAAATACAATATACGTGATTGAACCTGTGTCGGGGCCCCTTTAAAAATAAATGAGATATCTATACTGTACGTATGTGTACGTGATTGTGTGGGTATGTGTGTGCGAGGGATGTGTGTATATAGTGTGTGTGTGTGTGCACGTGTGGGTGTGTGTGGTGTGTGTTGTGAGTGTGTGAGGAGAGAGAGAGTGAGAGAGAGAGAGTGAGAGAATGAGTGTGTGTGTGTGTGGTTAGAGTTTGTGTGTGTGTGTGTGTGTGTGTGAGAGAGAGTTTGTGTGTGCGTGTATGTGTGTGTGTGAGGGAGTGTGTGTGTGTGTGTGTGAGGAGTGTGTGTGAGAGAGAATGAGTGTGTGTGTGTGGTTAGAGTTTGTGTGTGTGTGTGTGTGTGTGTGTGAGAGAGGTGTGTGTGTGTGTGTGTGTGTGTGAGTGAGAATGAGTGTGTGTGTGTGTGGTTAGAGTTTGTGTGTGTGTGTGTGTGTGTGTGAGAGAGAGTTTGTGTGTGCGTGTATGTGTGTGTGAGGGAGTGTGTGTGTGTGTGTGTGAGGAGTGTGTGTGAGAGGAAGAGTGAGAGAGAGAGAGATTGCGTGTGTGTGTGTGTGTGTGTGTGTGTGTGTGTGTGTGTGTGGCGAGAGAGAGAGTGAGAGAGAGAGAGTGAGAGAATGAGTGTGTGTGTGTGTGGTTAGAGTTTGTGTGTGTGTGTTGTGTGTGTGTGAGAGAGAGTTTGTGTGTGCGTGTATGTGTGTGTGTGAGGGAGTGTGTGTGTGTGTGTGTGAGAGAGTTTGTGTGTGCGTGTATGTGTGTGTGTGAGGGAGTGTGTGTGTGTGTGTGTGAGGAGTGTGTGTGAGAGGAAGAGTGAGAGAGAGAGAGATTGTGTGTGTGTGTGTGTGTGAGGAGAGAGAGAGTGAGAGAGAGAGTGAGAGAATGAGAGAGAGAGAGAGAGAGTGATTGCGTGTGTGTGTGTGTGTGTGTGTGTGTGTGAGAGGAGAGAGAGAGAGAGAGAATGAGAGAGAGAGAGAGAGAAAGAGAGAGAGGTGTGTGTGTGTGTGTGTGTGTGTGTGTGTGTGTGTGTGAGGAGAGAGAGAGTGAGAGAGAGAGAGTGAGAGAATGAGAGAGAGAGAGAGAGAGAGAGTGATTGCGTGTGTGTGTGTGTGTTTATGGGAGAAAAATACTTGAACAATGCTTTTAACCACGCGTGTATATATTTGCAACCAGCTGACCCTTATGCTTTGCTATAGCATCAAAACCCAATCTTTTAATACAGTGTTTTACCACGATGTGCCAGCACTGTCTTATAATCTTTTAACACTACACTTATTTTATAACAGTAAGTAAATGACGTCTCTTAACGTCTCTTTTTCTACCAGCTCAGTTTAGCTCTACTGGTTCTACTGGGCCGTTCTACCAGCTCAGTTTAGCTCTACTGGGCCGTTCTACCAGCTCACTCACTTTCTTCAAAGGCTTTCTCCGCTCCCTTATTTTTTCAAAGGCTTATCTCTTTCTGGGCCTCTGTCCAACCACCGGGCCTTATCTAAACTTGGCGTCACTCCCAGACCCCACTCTTAATTGGTCCCTGCCACTTTAACTCTGTCTTGACCCTACCTCACTTATTATACATTAACATATAGAATGCTTATAATACTGTATATACTACAGTTTCTAAGATGCACACATTGATATCTACAGCTGTATAATACAAAAATTACCTTGAAGTAGGTCTTGAAATCATCTCATAATTATCTCACTCATGACAAGGCAATCTTTAATGATAGTTTATTTACAGAATGGCCACAAAATGCCTCCCTGGGCAGCGCGCAATCGCTTTTCACTCAGCGATTTAAAGCATTCTTTACTGCTTTCTTCTCGAGGAATCACGTGTAAATAGCCTACTCCACCGTAACCGGGAGCGCTTCTTCTCCGCAACACTTTATCAACAAAAAAGAGATCCCTGCTCTGAACTGCTTAGTACTAAAAATAGAAACACAACATTCCTTCTGTTACAGTTCCCTGTTTTAGGTATGGTGAGGCTAAAAACTACGCATACATTAGGTTAGGGCATGCACATTTTTCTCTCATAATTAGTCATTCATTCTTCTCCGCACCATGGTGTTTAAAGATAGACAAGACAGACATATATATCGCATTAAATCATTAACAGTGCCTGTATGGATTAGAAATTGGTAAAACTGTACTACTCTTTTAATATATTTATCTAGGTTCTTTAGAGAAAGGCGGGAGTATCTGTCACCTGGGCGTACCTGGTCGCTTCAGTCACACATATAAAATTGGCAGAATTTCAAATGGCTCTGCTTACCGTTTTAATTGAGGCGCGTTTGTGTGCTGAAGCGACGCAGGTCCCCCGGTGTGTCAGGTCTCGATGCCGTGTCTCTCCTGGCTGGCTCCGCCACTTGACGTGATTAGGGACGCCTTTGATCTTGTTACTATCTTCAAATGGTCTTTGTTCAATAGTTGAGTAAGTTGAAGTCAAATCAAAAAGGCACTGGTAATCGAAACTTAATGCAATGGCTTTATTTGTATGTACAGTAACAGACAATTAAAACCGGTAAAGCTCTCGAGAGATACTACCCCGGACCGATGCCTCACGGGGTCTTATATACCCCGTATCTGATGTGAGAACACCTGCTTTCTCACGCAGTGTTGTTTCTTAGCCTGATCCGTTATCTACTGGCCAATTACTGATCACGGTTAATGTTACTTTGCTCACAGCTGCGTTCCCACGGAGCAACTGCTCTCCCCCTCCCTTACAGAACTGGCCTACTGTTTTGTCCGACTGAGCTAGCCGGGCCTAAAACTGACTTTTAAGAATAGACACATAATATAATCTGGATTAGAACAAAGGTTCGAGCTTAGTTAGGCAAATTAATACACGACAGTGGCTTGATACCCAATGCACCAACTCCCCGTTTCTCGTGTGTGTGTGTGATGACAAACAACAGCTATCCAAATGGCAATCACATCCAATGACGCACAGCTGGGGCTGTTAGCTAATGCAGACTATTGTATATAATGATCCGGGGGTAGTTGCACACATTTGATGGGAATGAACTACTGTATCTCACACTGTCTCTACTTTCTGAGGACACTCAAGAAAAACCACCTGTCTGCTGATCTGGTGAAAGTGTTCTACCAGCGCTCCATTGAGAGGACCTAGACATAGTGCATCACAGCATGGTATGAGAACCGCACGGAAGCCGACAGGAAGTCCCTCCAGAGTCATAAAGACTGCCGAAAACGTCATGGGACTCCTCCTGCCCACTCTCGATGACATCTTTAGGACCCGCTGCCTACGCCTATGCCTACCCACCCCTCCCTCCCACCACCTCTTCCCTCTGCTCCCATCCGGGAGGCGTTATAGGGCCTTCAAAGGCCGCACCTCCAGGCTGAGAAACGGCTTCTTTCCTAGAGCTGTCATGGAGCTGAACAAACACTCCCCTCTCACGCCCTCTATCACCCTACGGGACTTATAACTCGGACTGAACGGAATATTGATGGAAGAAATATGGGACTGTGCAATTTTCTGTGCTCTTATGCTCTTATGTTGGTCTGTGTGTGTAACCTCTGTGTGTGTGTGGCTGTGTGTGTGTGTGTGTGTGTGTGTGTGTGTGTGTGTGTGTGTGTGGCTGTGTGGCTGTGAGTATTGTTTTAGAGGAAGCTCTTACGACATTTCGTATTACTGACAATAAAGCTTTCAATTCAAATCAATTTCAATTCAATTCAGTATGGGCATTCAGATAAGGGATGGTTGCAGAATATTCATGGTCATGATGTTAAACTTAATTTATTTCAGATTAGAGGGATATAGCCTACGGTAAAATATTGAAAACACATGTAACCATATTACATAGAGGAGAGATTTTCAACTTTCCCCAATTTTACACACTAAAGGGTGCATGAAACAAAGGAAAGGGGAAAACACAATAAGACGAACAGTGCGTATTGTATTAATATTAGATATAAAATATATTAGTCTAACGATAAAATGGAGAGACGCGGCTTATTAAAGTTACACCTTGGTGAATATGGATGGCTTAGGCCTAACAGCTTAAACATTACATCTATTTTATTAGCGTATAGTGAATACTGGTATTTAAAACAGCATAGGCTAATTAGATTATCGGAAAAAAATCTGACAATTCTAATAAAGACATCCATTTTGGTGGTTTATTACATAATGCACCAAATTATAAAATTTTCTTCATAAAAAGTGCAACGCCCGCATTCCATAGCGAGAGTGGTTAGGGACGATGTGCAGCGGAGTGCCGTTACACCTCACTAGCTGTGGCGATATCTTTGACATCCCACGGCTTCCAGTTCCATAATGCTTTTATACAACGTTTGCCACATTTATCCGTCAATATAAAAAAAAAAGACAATACGAACTTTAAATAATGATGCAGATGCAGTGGTTGTAAGATGTTAAACACAATGTCCAACTGATGTCGTATGTGTCAATACTCTTTGGAAGTACATGCACTGAAGTCTACATGCTACGAACAAACTGTGGCTTAGGTAATGTTTAAAATGCCAAATAAAAATAGTTCCAATTACGTTTGTATGCACTAAAAGGCACAGGTCTAATGTCAGCTCTCTTTTTTACCCAAATCATCATGACCATACAGTTCCACACAGCAGGGCATATTATTGCACACTTCCTAAAATAGGACTCGGTGAAATATGTCATCTGCGTACATTTGTCATTACCACAGTAGGACGGGTTTACACAGCATCTCTCCCACAGACAGTCTCATCACTTGGCTTGATGGACATATGGGTGCTTGATGGACATATGGGGACATTAAGGTTGACGCTAAGGGATTTGTCATTGCCACGCACACCTATTTTTATAAACCCTGGCTCCGGATAATCAGTGTAAGTGTCCTCGGTCCCCTGGCTCGTGGCAGGTCTGGATCATGCAGTGAGTACATTGAAAATAGACCTTTGATTTAATTTCTTGTCCCCATACGCCTGCTGTTTTTAGTAAATGCAAACCCCGCTCCAGCACAGAGCACAAAAAAAAACAGCCCAGGCGAACCAAAGTAAGAAATTCATTGATTTCTATATGGCCCTCTGCGATGGAAGAAAGGGCATTGGATTAAGATTTATTTGGTAATATGTTTAAAGGGCCTTGGCGGCTCCACATCATCCAGGAATTCAATTGTATCTCTGCCTGTTTGATTTATGGCTTGGCTTTAGCTGCCTGATGATTATAAAAACCCCAGATCGTAGTGATGGCTGTTTGTTTGTGTGTGTGTTTGTGTGTGTGTCCTTGCGTGCAAGTGTGAATGAGTGTGTTTTTATTTTGATAACTGTAGTAGGTATTAACGTAGGTGCGTTCACATGGAACTCCACAGTATAATGTGGCTTTGGTGAAATCTGCTTTATGTACAGTAGATGTCTTACGGTCATCTACTGTTCCTGAGTCATGATTCATGGTTCACTGTGCTGTAATTATTGATTACTGATATTATTATTAATTAAACAGGACTGTTTCCAAAGGAGGTGGGCTGCTGCTCTTGGCAGACGTAGAATGATGGTACTGTAGCTTAAACAAACAGTCCAGTCCCTCGGAGGCAGGGATGGTGTAGAGAAAGAGTCACATCCATCTTTTTCACATCATTCAGTGCTGCAGAAACAGCACATTAACTACAAGATACACTCTGAAATCACTCAGCATTTTCTGTTTGATCATATACAGAACGTGGCACCGCCGGAACAGAAAGAGAAAATTCTCCTCTTCTAGGAATGATGTTGATTGGAACCCAGTGAGTCCCCATCTAGAGGCCCCATCACAAAATCAGGATTCTGTTACCCACATACAGTCAGCAGTACCCTGCACATGTGGACTGTATTCAATCAAACCAATGGTTTATAGACCTAACTCTACTTATGTAGTCCATCTATTCTGATGAGTGGAAAGTGGGTTTTTTGGTTCTCATAGCCAAAAGATCGTTCTGTGATTTCATTTTCGGATGGAGAGCTTCCCTGGAATCCTGGCGCTGTATGCATATTTCCTGACAGCCCGGTAAGAGACACCATGACAATATTCAGTTTCGCAGCCGCGTGGAGATAATGTTCACTCTGTCTCCAGGATGAGACACAGAGGTGACGTCGGGACAAGCTCAATCCCATTCAGCTCGATGGATCAGAGAGTGCGCTAATGTCACCCGTTTCTGGCGGCGAACCGCACCTCATGGGATTTCATTCTGCGGCGACGCCTGACAAGACTGGTGCGCTTTCTTGCTGGAAAAAAAAGGAGATGGGATGCATAGAGGAGGCTACGCGTTTGTAAGATGGCTGGTTTAGTCATATCCTGCTAGAAGGTTAAGGCTGTCAGTCAGACAGAGTTGAGAGTGGAGACTGGCATTATGTGCTTAGTGTTAACACTAGTCAAAGGCTGGTTCCGAAATAACATTAGCTCCATACACTCTACAATATGCAGCATGGCTCTGTTCAGTGATAATGACGACCACTGTGAACATTTTGGGGACATAAAGAACAATGCGTTAGATGTCAGCTGTGGTCAGTGCTTTCTCAAAGCCTCATTGACTCACTTCATCTTGGTCTGTATTTTCATTTTGTGGACCGTGACACTTCGTTTGCTCGATTTGCACTCTCTCTCTCTTCCACTCTCTCTCTCTCCCACTCTCTCTCCTACTCTCTCTCTCTCCCACTCTCTCTCTCTCCCACTCTCTCTCTCCCACTCTCTCTCTCCCACTCTCTCTCTCTCCCACTCTCTCTCTCTCTCCTACTCTCTCTCTCTCCCACTCTCTCTCTCCCACTCTCTCTCTCTCCCACTCTCTCTCACACCCTCTATTTGTACATATTCATTTTTATCTCCTGCACGCCAACTAAACAGAGCCAGATTGAGAGTGATAGCTCAATGTGCTGAAGATTATACTTAATTACAGGCCATGCACTGAGGACATTTCTTTTCTTCAGGCCTGTTTAGCGTCTATGTCTGAAATAGACGCGGGCATGACCAAAGCCACCAGTACACTCATTAGAACACACACTCCCTGGTGAGAAATGTCCTCATTCTGACTGCATTGAAATCAGGAAGGCAGTCGCCTTTGATTACCCTTGTGTCTGTCTCAGTGCCGTGGAGGTGAGTAAACACGGACAGAGAAAGCTCTGGGACTCGGTTGGGAACAAAATAAAAGCCCTCTCTCAAAACGAGGGCACTGGAGAATTAAACAGAATGATGGATGGGAGATGGATGGATAGATCGTCCTCAATGTCTAATGATCCTTGGTTTGTCTTCCACCAAAAATGTCTATTTGAGTTTTGCTAGCCACTGTATTAGAACCGAGCTCCATTAGAAAGGCATGCCTGTGTTTTTTGGGGGGGGATAAATATTCTTATCATGTTCTTAATTTTGTCATTTAATATCAGATACATTTTGTAGAGATCAAGTAGAGACCAGATGGATTCAAAAGGGGAAAGTACATGTGTAGTGGTAAGGTAAGACAAAAAAGAACCAGGCCAGGTCAAGCCTGGCTTATGTGTTGGCTTGCTTGTTTCTGTGCGGGACTGGTAGGACGGTAATGACTGATAAATAAAGATGGGTCTTGTCACCTGGACACATCAGTTCCAATGCTTCCAATACTAACTAATACTACCTTTTTTGTGTCGCGTAGACATACAGAACATTTAATCTGCATAATAACATGATATGGTGGTGAATAAAAACAGTGGTCAGAGCAGATTCCTGGTGCCACAGCACAGGTGGTGTTGTAGTCCTATCCCCAACTGAAAATATTGATCTAGTGATTAGTCAACCCATTGCTAAATCACAGCCCTCAGTCCCAGTCAGCTGACGTTGCTTGCTGTGTGAATAGTTTAGCTACGTACGTTGTGAGGCAAGTGTTGGTGACAAGGACTAAACCCAACTGACAGACTAAACCCGCCTACCGACACACAGACACACACACACACACACGGACCATAACCTCAGTAGCTTCAACATCAGGCCGCGATGATAATCACCCTACAGGATAATCCACTAGCACTCCCACTCACCTCAGCCTGTAGCGGTGCTGCTATTTATCTCATCCTTAGTTTCTGCAAGGGGCTGTTACTACACTCTGTACTGGGAAATAAAGCACTGAGTCATGTCACAGGTTCCATCTGCTATCCTGCTTAATATGGGGCATATGGACCCAAATACATATGGCTGCCGCATATGTTGTTGTGCTAATCGAGACAGCCGCAAAGAGGGATGTACTTAAACTAAATTGATGTGAAAGAGAGGGAGAGAGAGAGAGAGAGAGATAGAGACACAGACAGAGAAAGAGATTTTAGTTGGAGCCATAAATCTCTCTCAGTTCGCTTGGCATCATTATTATCACATTTGCTGCAGATCTGTTGACTTATTCCATGTGTGTGTGTGTGTGTAATGCACACAAATACACAACAACAGACGCACATACACATCTACACACACAGGCGCCTTGTAAATACTGAATCTGCACACCAACCCCCCCCCCCCCCAACCCTTGCCCCGATAAAAGTGCTTAATGTTCTGACATTGAAGAATTGTGATGTATCTAAGAAAGGCCCATGGAAGGCAGTCACATATCATCTTGGTTATCTGATGAAAACAAACTGGTCTAGCAGATCAGAGAAGGCCCGTCTCGGGTCTCAGAGATGAACTCGGTGCCCATGAGTCATCCTTACAGTAACACATACTCTTGTTTTGTTTTTTGTAGAGGAACACACATCTTTTAGATTCACTGAAGTGCTATAGGAACATTAATAAGCCACTATACTGTTTCATAACACCTCATAACAATGCTCACTTAGTACATGACCTGTGAATATACTGTAGTTCTTGACTGTACCCGTAGTGTATGGGATTTTGGACATGGTCCAGCTGCTGGCATGGAGAGTAAAAAAGAATGGTAGTTGGTAGAAAGGTAGCCCTAACGGCTCCCTAGTGCATGGTGTATTTATAATTGCACCTTTTGTACTTTGTCTGAATGTGGCTTGTGTAACAGTGCAATTTCACCTTGGGAATTAATAAAGTACCCACCTACCTACCCGGAACAGAACCAATGAAAGGTGTTACTGAGGGACTCCGCACAGGGAGATTGAACCCCAGCTGATCGCCTCGCTGAGATTCTGTGCTGAGTACAATATAAGCTTAATGTGAGGTCTAATTCATTGTGAGGCACACTCAAGGTTTAGGGGGCGCTGGAAAGAGTGAAAACAGTGGCTGCGGTCTTCCATGACGCTGATTTCAGAAGGCTGGGGGTCGCACGGATAGATGAACTATTGTGCTGGAAATCAATTATATTGCAACTCCACTGGTTAGCTCATGGCTGACTGTGTTTTCAGGATGTTTTTTTGTCTCTTTTTTATCTACTCATCCTGTTGTTCATAGCTACTGTACTTCATCTGAAGCCAGTGTCACCTTTTGGTCTCCACCCTTAGCCTCATATTGTCAGGAGCTTGTACGGTAGGCGCGAGATAGAGGCCGAGGCCATAGGTCTTCCTCTCTCTAACAATGGACTGTTTATACTGTAGGAACATTGGATTACTCATCAACAGGGGTCCACATGAAGAGGCTGGAGCAAATGAGAAAACCCAGCACACACTTTTTTTCCTGGAACATGGGCCAACCATTGTAGATATATGAATCATATTCTATCTTTCTTCATTTAGCCTCTTGTCTCTCTTTCTCCCTTTATCTCCATCCCTTCCTCACTTGATTGAGACACATGCACGCAAATACACACACACACACAGAAACACACAAGGCAACTCGCCCCCAATCTCATCATGAGCAGTCTCATGTGGAGACTTAATACGGCTCATTTTCTTCCCCAATTTACCTTGAGATTTGTTGATTCAAAGTCAAACAATGCAATTTGCATATGTTTTGCCCCTTGAAGAGAGGTAATTAGAAAATGCTTAGATGCCTTTCAAAAGGCTGAGAGAGAGAGAGAGAGCGAGAGAGAGAGATCCACCTTTGTCAACCGCCGCTCCTCTGCCAAGGGCTGTGCGTGCATGTATGTGCTCACATGTAAATGTGTGCTTGTTTGCATATTTCTTTCTGTCTGTGAGACTGCGAGAGAGGAGGGCGTGGCGCTGTGTGAGGATATGTGAGTGTATCTGTATGAGTGTGCATGTATGAAAGTGTATGCGAGTCTAATGAGGAAGGCAGTGCCAAAATCTCCTCTCCTCCTCCAATTAATTTGCGGCGATGTCTCCACTAAAGTGATGTAGTTTTTGCTAGAAATCTGCTAATGTTTCTGCAAGGCCCAATAAGATTAACAAACCCGTCTGCCGGTAAGAAAATCTTACAGTTGTTCCGGTACCCACCTCACGGTATGTGATCCTGGCTTCACGCAGGTAGACTTAATTGTACAAGCCGCCGCTCCGAGCTGCTGGTGGTGCCATTGTAACAGCACCTCTCCTCACTCCCAGCCCTGTCCATTGTAACAATCGTTTTGTGAGACGGTAGGTCTCTAAACGTCTTTGTGAACTGTAGACTGTCTCCCTGGAAAATTAAAAGGACAATTGCCATGGGGATTATTTCAGACAGTGAATATATAAACGTAAAGTGTTTGCGCCCCCGGCGTATTTACATAGCGAAACCCACTGACCGAGGATAACATACTGGTTCCCACTATCTGGGATTAATAATAGGATTACATAATGATCAGATTACTGTTCATTGTGATACATGTCCGGCGCTTAACGTTTGTGTTTCTCACAATCCACCTTGAGTTGCATGCCCTCGCCATGACCTGCAATCTTTTATTTTCCTTTTTTATTTTTACAAGTATTCACTTTGTAAACTGGATTAGTAGTATGAGTAGATGTTAAGACCGGGTTGGATTTGGACCCAAGCGCACGACACAGGAGGCAGAGAAAAAATGCAAAGGCCAAAGGGCGGTTTAATACTAAATACAAAGTCCAGCAGGCAAGGTCAAAAACGATAACCAGGCAGGGGTCAGGTGATCAACAAACAATGTCCAACATCCGTAATCCGTAATCAAAAGTCCATATCCAGAAGGGGGGTCAGGGAATCCATGTTTCAGTCCAGGGGTGGTGATAGCAGGCAAGCCGAGCACTGCACACTGGGTCTGGAGGGAAAAAACGGAAAGAGAAAAAAAAAGTGAAACTGAAAACATGAAAAGGTAAAAAAAGAAAAGAAAAAAGAATCACAACAGAGATACGGACAGCAATCAACGTAGGCTAAGCTGGCTAGGGTACAGGCCACAGGTATTCTATGGGAAGATCTGGCAATGAGCGTGGAGAAAACTTGTAGGCAGGCGATGATGATGATGATTGGGCCCCGGTGCGCAGCACTCAGCCGTAAGCTCGTTCACTAATCACCACGATTACCTTCACCTGTGGCGTTGGAGCGCGCGCCGTGCGTGTGCTGAGGTGCTGGGCGTCTCAGCATTACTCTCCGGGGATGAGGAGCGCGAACGCGCCCCGACTCTGGAGTCAGGAGGCGGGAATTCGGGAGGAGGCGGGAATTCGGGAGACCCCGAAAGCCGCGGGGTAAAGCCGGTCGGTCCACCGGCAAGCTCGGAGGAGCTGAGGGGGTTGTGTGTGGAGGTGGTGCCGTAACAGTAGAAACATCTATTGCATGGGGCTCAATTGTTTAATTCTTGGCAGTTTATGTCCATTAAAAAGACCTGTAAGTCTTACCCTGTCTCTAACTGTGATTCTGTTATTGGCCTGTTCTTTCAGCTTGATGGCACGCTCGCAGATCTGGCTTGATGCTGATCATTTGCTACTTAGCAAACGCAATCACGAGTCTCAGAGCCAGCCCTTGGCTACGGTTGGCATTTCCCCTGATTAGATAACATGCTGTCTTCATTTGGATTTTAGATTGCAGAGTTTGATGTCGGCTAGCAGTCGTGTCCTTTAGGGCAAGGCTAATTGATTGTCGTTTCATAGTGCTACTGTTTTCTTTACCATTATGGTGATGGGGCTGCCTTTGAATAGGGAGACAGCACGTTGAGTTAAAGTGGGTTAAGGTCTGAGGTATTTTCTGTGTCACATTGGGAACTTAATGAATTCCATAGGGCTTATTACTCACCATACATTATATCTCATTCTGTATTAAAATACAGTACAGAAGTGAAACGCGTCATTTGCCGAAATGACGTCATCGCTGCATATCGTGAATCTCAATTGCGAAAATGACCTTTCCTGTCGCTCCTGTGTTACTTGTATCCAATGGGTTTGAGACTCATCTGGTCATGAAGATTGCCTATTAATCATAAATGCTTGTCATAATTTCCTTTTATGATCATTTTGTTTGTTACATGTACCTCCTTTTCTCTTCCTTGCAGGGAGTTTGCGCGTTGGAAGGTGAGGAACACGGCCATTGAGAGGAGGGACTTGATCAGGAACCCTGTACCCCTCATGCCAGACTTCCAGCGAAGCGTGCGTTTGCTGGGGCGAAGACCCTCCATTCAACAGTTCATCGACACCATCATCAAGAAGTATGGAACACACATCCTCATCTCTGCCACCCTGGGAGGTAAGAATTGATGCTCCTTAGTTCTCCAAACAAAATCACTTTTAAATAGTTACAGTAAAACTATATACAGAAAAAAGCATTCCAAAACGGCTCTGTGGTTGTCTTGGGAGAAGGATCTGGAAAAAAAGCTTGAGAAGTCCTTGATTCTACCAGGTTCAACAAAGATGTTTTGGGTGTTTGAAGAAGCCGTAATAGTTTATGGTATCACCTTTTGTGAAGAGTAGCTAACTTCATCTGTGCATGATTTCGGGAGCGCAGCCTGTGGAAGTGGAATGACTGTGGAAGCCATGATGCAATGACGTGGGTGTTATCATTCGGAGAAACTCATACAAACTGTTTAAATGTGTGCGTAAAACTATCTTGATCGAATGGTCAGAAATTCTAGAAGATAGTTTCAAAAGCTTCCATTTGACACTGTATATGATTTATTTATTTAAATTTAGTGTATGAATCAAATTTCACCCATTCAGCATTAACTTTTTGGTCAAGCAGTATGGCCATTCGAGCACATACATTTGGCAGGCAAGGCCACGTCTCTGTTAGACCTAAATATAGGATTTCACTTGAATGTCAAACTGAGTGTTTTCACTTGACTGTCGGCTTTAATAATTCAGTTAAGGCGGGTTGAAGGAGGCTTTCATAAGTAGAAGAAGTTTAGAGTTGCAATATCATGTACACATGCCTGCAAGGTGATTCACCCTAATGCACTAATTATGGACTCTGGAAATACAATATTGTGGTGAAATATGATATGATGGCAGAGTATAAATAAATACAAGCGAGCCCACAGAGGATGATTCAGAGCTGCCACAGACCCAGAAGTGATTAAAGGTGGGTGATATATGAGGGGATTGTGACTCAGAAAACTGATTACATCTGTTGTTATTGGGTTCCACACTACCGCACACAGACACACATCCAGTATGTACATACACACATGCACACACCACACACACACACACACACACACACACACACACACCTACCTCCCACTCTCTTTCGCCCTCTCTCTCTTTCTCTCTCCACTTTCTAAGTGTCACCAGATCATCATTTAACCTGGAGGGCATTTCGTGAGAATTACGGCCTGAAAGTTTCCTGTCTCGATCTCTAGGCTGCCCATTAAAGAACACCATTATGTGAGGGGATAAAGCCATGAGACCACGGACCAGGAGTGGACTGAGAGCTGGCCTGCGGGCGCTCTCTAGTGATAAAGGAGTTAAGAAAAGATGATGCTCTCTTTGCTAACCCACAGTCTATAGGTAAAAAGTAGTCACAGAATACTTGGGACTAATGTGTGTGCATGTTCAACAGCATGCACTGTGCATAGCGTAGTGCGATATCGCCTGTAAGCTAACCACACCGGCCCCATTACATCCACTGAAGCACAAACCCAGCTCTTCTCATTCCTTTTAAGCCAAGCGGGTGTTCTGTCTCAGAGCCAGACAGCAGACACTGTTAATGATATACAAGTAAATCGATACCTTCCCCCTCATGTATTGCTTTTATATATCCATCAGCTTGTGTTATTTAATTACACTGGACCATAAAACCATGCCCCTGTATGGCTATAATGTATATCCATAAAAATTGGAATTACATCATTTTGAGCAAAGACGGAGACAGAATATTCAAAATGGCCGCACATGAATCAATTTGGGCTTTACTAGGGCAGAGTGCCAAATAACTGCCCAGTAAAAGATATAAGACAATGTAGTTCTTACAGAAAGTCACCCGCGGGGATGAATTAGAAAGTGTTCATTGTAAAAAAGGCTGCAAAGATCGATTTCACTGGGGTGAAAGATGTAAGTGTGGTATGTTTATGTACAGTAGACTTGCACCAAAATGGGCCTGAGAGTGGCAGAGAAGCCGATCAAGGGTTAATGGGGTACATTATCCTTGTGCATTTGGCCAAGGGTGTCTTAGTAACCTTCTGTCACTCAAGAGAGAAAAGGGATAGTGTGTGTGTGAGTGTGTGTGTGCGAGTGTGTGTGTGTGTGTGTGTGTGCGTGCGTGTGTGTGTGTGTGCGTGTGTGTGTGTGTGTGTCATGAGACCATGATACATTAGGCCTGCCTGCCTCCCCCCAGGTCACGGTCACCACAAGTTAAAGAACCAATCCCAACACAGGGCTCGAGGCAGAGTAACCAATCACCATGCACGGATCCTTGAGCACTTCTGACATGCTCTTGAATGAGCTCCAGACATCATGGTTGGCCCTACGATCTGTACTTTCTAGAAGGGGAGGGGAGGAATGAGCTGTTCAATCTTTATAAGCTGTCAACAAACAAGTGTAAAGCACACTGCACATCGGGGCCAACGTTTGTTGGTGTTTAAACGGGGCTTTCAGCTGGGGATTCTCTCCTTCCCTGTGGTGGAGAGTGTTTAAAGAAAGGTCACTTTCTCAGTGTGAAAGCAATCCTCTCACTCCAGTTCCGACCAACCTCAACCTTTCAAAAAAAAAGCTTAGGAGAGTTAAGAAAAATATTGACTTTTTTGGCATGTGACATTTTGATTTAGAGAAAGTAATTACAATGATGTGATACTCTACGGAACACATATGGGAGCAAATACAGATAATCAGGGCAGAATACTGAAATGGCCGTTGATGGACAAGTACAATATAATTGGTTATTTTTCCAATAACCTCATTAAGGTAACCAACTATACATGAAGATCATGCCGTTACCCAGTCAGATGCATATTTGATATACTGTATGTATTGCCTTCTATTGTATTCTATTATCTCACCTCCCCTCTCCTCCCCTCCCTTCTCCTCTCCTCCTCTAATATGTAGTCAAACCCATTCTCTCCTTATTCTGTATAGGGGAGGAGGCGTTGACCATGTACATGGCCAAGAACAAGCTGGACAGGAAGCTGGTCAACGCCACCCAGAATGTAGAGGCCCTGCACCAGCTCGCCTCTTCCTACTTCATCGACCGGGACGGCACCATGAGGAAGCTCCACGAGATCCAGATATCCACCAATGCCATCAAGGTATGCGCGTGCCAGCACACCTGCCCAGACGCATACACGGACATACCGTGCATAAACCCGCCCCTACAAACACACCTTCATAAGCCCCGTACCCAACACATGTCCCCCTTCAGTACATACAAATACACACACACTCACCAACACACACACACACACACACACACCCACACACACACACACAAACATGCAACCTGTACACCCACCCCCAGCCCCCCAAGGAGAAGTCACCTGGCTTTTTGTTGTCCTAAGTGACAGGCGGATGAAAAGGTTGTGGCAGACGGGCGCTCTGGGTGGCAGGAAGTCAAGCATGACCAAATTAAACAGAATTGACAATGGCTGCTGAGTCAGGTCCTGAGGAGGAGGAGGAGGAGGAGGAGGAGGAGGAGGGGTGTAGGATGCTCACACAGCACATTCTAGTCTGGATAAATATGGCCACGCTAGAGGCACATTGTGAGAAGGTGCAGGCGTGCCGTCGTGACTGTCTGTCTGCAAACCTGTCTTGTGTCCTGGGCGTGAGCAGGAGAGTGAGACAACTAATAAAATCAAATATATATGTCTCTCTTTTGTGAGAAAAGACCTCTCAATGAACATATCATGTATTTACATAATTCAATTCATTATTCCCAGTGGAAAAGTGCTATGAACAGTGGGAATTCCAGACTTCTGATTAGAGTTAAACACTCCACATACTGTATATTCAGCTTACAGCACGATGACACTTGGAAGGAATAAAAGAGCATATTACTAAAATGAATTAAATAAAGAAGAAAGCTGTAGAATATTCTGACTGAGATCAATGTGATATGCATTGGCACCCCCATGAGGAATCCACTTGGGCTGAGAAAATGAGGGGAAAGAGAAAAAAAGACAGAACAGACAGAAATGGAGTTGTTCAAGGCCACTGCTGACTCATATTCCCGTTCACGTATACAATATCCATACTTTTTCGTGAAAAAATAAAAATAAAATCCAAAATCGTCTCGGACCTTGTGGGTTCAGTCCTTCCTCCCTAACCCTATAATTAGGAGGTAAACATCCGAAGGTCCGGTTCTGCAGCTCTCCATTTCTACGGCCCCTTAGACTTGGCAGTCACCGGGTAGACAGTCAACAAGCAGAGCAGAGTGTGGATCTATACACACAAAGAACAGAGGCCGTAGCTCCTCCGATATTGATTCAATATGGCTGGCAGTCCCAACCCCAGAGTGCCAGGTTGTGGTCTGTGGAGAGAACACGCACAAAGACGTCAATACAGGCGCTTCCTGTCTTGCGAGTAAGCACATTTGCGTGCCGGGGGAGTAATGGGTATTTGTGCCCCTCGAGGTTGGGCTTTCAGAAAGATTTGTATTTCACATTATTTGAGGAAAGTTGTATCAACGCAAGAAACTGTCCACAAACATGTATACCTGCTGGATCACACAGAGGAAACGATCCAGGTGAGAGGATATTTATCCTCATTCCATGGAGCTAGTACCCTAGACAGTAGTGGCCATGAGGAAACTGCAAGGAGGAAGGTTGGTATAAGGGTGGGGGTACCAAGCATTTGCAGAATGCTATACTCCCTTCCCATGAGACTTTTTTGTCTTCCCACCGTATCGGTCGGTCTACGGTTGTTTCCCTGAGCGATCAGCTTGTGTACTCTATACTTGTGGGTTTGACAGTGTATTTGGCAGTGCTGTATATGCCCTTGGGGGTCTGTCTCTTTTCTCCCACAGTGGCACATATAGAAATAAGCACACAGTGTTTGCTTCATAGTCCAGCCTGTACACCATCTCTCTCTCCCCCCAGGCTCGGGGCTATCCTTTTACCACTCCAAGCTTGCGTGTGGGGTCAGCCGGGCTATATATCCGGCACACCTCCAGAAGCAACGTCACCGTTTCATCATCCACGACCATCAGGCCACGCATTCCGTTGGGTGTCCGATATATTGGACAGTCCTGGATGACGTGGTCTGCTTTTTTTTTTACTCAGCACCACAGTTGCACGTCTTAAAGTGTCGCAACCTTCTTTGCTTTCCGCTACTGGTGGTGAGGGTAAATCGGCGGTTTTGGACAAGCTCCATGATCATGCTGACCATATGCCTGTCCGGCAGCAGGCGGAGCAGCTTGCAGGTGAGGCTGCGGTGCCATAAGATGTTGTAGGCAGCCGTCAGGTCTATAAAGATGGCTGCGGCCTTATTTTTGGCTGAAAAGCTGTCCTCGATGTCTTGAGTCATCAAAGTGATTTGATCTATGGTCGATCTCCCACGTCGAAACCCGGCCTGCTCCTGTGGGAGCAGCAGGTTGATGATTGGTTTGACGCGGGCGTAGATGAGGCGCTCGAGGATCTTGAAGAGGATACATAGCAGACAGATGGGGCGGTAACTCTTTGGGTTCCCTTCAGGCTTATTCGGCTTAGGGATCGAGACAACTAGGGCTTTTCTCCAGATTTTGGGGATCTTGAGTTGGCACAAGCAGAAAGAGAGGAACACTCTTAACCAGGACTTAAAGGCAGGCGCGGCATTAGAGTATACAGTTTGCCAACCCTCCCGGTTTTCTCCCGGGGTCATATTTCTCCCGCTTTTCTCCCGATTTCTGTCTATCAGATTTACTCACGTGTCACGACCTGTTTCATTCTAACATAACGCTCCAAATTTTACTGTTTCCACTCGGACTTCAATACAGCTACACCATTGTTTGGTTTCCATGGTAGCTGTGTAGTCCGTGCATGTGCTACAGGACTTTCTCCCTGAGGATCTAGCGTCTACCGTCTCTTGACTGACAGAAGAGAGAATGAGCTCTTCAAAGAAAAAGAAAAATACTCATGTAAATTCCAGCCTCAGTAGAGTTTACATTTCTCACTGAGAGTTTTAGAGGAAAGGGATAGCCTATAGCCTATTTGATACTGATATGACTAATATGATACTGATATATACTAATCTATACAGATATTGCCCATTCAATTTCAGTTCAATCCCTCATGAAATAAAATTATTGAACAATATAAATCCTGTTGCTGTGTGCTTTTTTTTTTATAAAAACAAATATTCATAATGTCAGTAGGATACAGGAAAATGTCTCAACCCCCCCCCCCCCTCCCTATTTCTGAGGTCTCAAGGTTGGCAAGTATGGGGTGGTTAGAAATTATCCATCCTGCAGCATTTGACCATCATGGTATTTGACAGGGAAATCCCATTGGAAAATTGGGATTTCAGACAGGTGTTTTTAGTGAAGCACAACCACCAGGTGGCGTCTTTGAGCAGATTTAGCAGGCTGGGCTCACAGTGTATTTCTCCTATAGTCTACAAATGAAGACAAGCCTGATCATTGCATCATTCAATTTCTGATTATTAAATTTAAATGCTCTGTTGTAAAGCACTTTGAGCTGAATTTATCTGTATGAAAGGTGCGATACAAATATTGTTTTATTGTTACTATTACCTTTTTCTCAAGCACATTTCTCTCCATCTGGATGTAATTTAATTATTAGGAATATATCTATCTACAGTATTTATCTCAGTAACTGACGTCGGGTCAAGACGTGGTGTCTGTCAAATGCGCAAAATAACAGTATTGCTAACAATGGCTTACAATTACTAACTTGCCTAGAACTACAAAGATTGGACGAAAGTGAGGGTTTTGCGTTTTTTCTCTGGAACGCATTCAACTGGGATTTGACGCCGTTCTGGGTACCAAATCCCAAGCTCCGATACAAATTCATAAACCCCGGAAGTAAAAGCACAGTAGAGACCCTCGCACTCCGCATCCCAGCGCGGTTTGTAGCTGTTGCGACGTCCATGTGGGATGGATTTTTTGGCCACTTTCTCCAGTATGCCGCAGAGTTCCCGGTACGCCTCGTCCACGTTGTTGGTGTTAGGTGGTGGGACGCATCTCGTGGATCTATGGTTGAGGAGGCAGTAGCGTTTCCAGTTGGTCTTTCAGAAGTTCCTCGCTCGGGACAAGGTCCACGAGTTTAGGCGTGGTTATCAGTGATGGTCGATTTTGGGACCGCGGGAACTTTCCTAGCACGCGTCTATCAGGGAGCCGGTTATCAATGCCAACACTTGCGAATTCCAGGTAAGGATTCGTCCCAGTTTTCCAGCGACCGGAGACAAAGCTGGTTCACTCTGTCGGGTGTATTGGTGTTGTACCCCCAATCTTCATGTTCACAATTGAAGTCACCAGCACAGAGACAGGCGTGGGGGAAGACTGGGAGATATGCTGGTGTGAATCGCAAGGGTGGAGGCTTGTAGACGTTGACGATTTTAAAGCCGGCAACGTCCACACAGGATTGGGGATTGGTCGGTGAGAGTCCAGTTCAACCTTTGGTGGACAAACGTAGCAAGGCCATGCTTCCTGCTTAGGATAGACCCACCTAGACCAAAATTTGGGAGAACTAGCTTATCTGCTGTTACACAGTGAGTCTCCTGGAGGAGGATGACGAGGGCCTTGGTGGTGCAGGCCAGGTGTTTGATGACGTCGATCTTACTGGTTGTGAGCCCTTCGGTGTTCAGCTGCAGAGTTCTGGTTTGGGAGTCGCCTCCCCGCCTGTGGCAGCCGAACGCCAGCCTGGGTGGGGGCCCTCAGTTGGCAGACTTTGCTTCGCTTGCGTTGGTTAATCGCAGCAACTGACCGGGGGCACCACGAGAAGATGTCTGCCTTGCCCTTCTCTCTCTCTCTCTCTCTTCCCCCTTGATGGCTGCTGCTGGAGGGGAATGTATCCCAGACACTTCAATAGGTCTTGGTGAGTGTGAAAGTGGCAAATGATCAGTTAGGAGAGGCTTGTGTGTGTATGTGTGTGTGTGTTTGTGTGCGTGGGTTTGTTTTGGCCTCAGAGCATCCACTGATCCGCCATGCTATGCTATATTTATCATCCCTGTCTCCACCAGCCTTAGCTCTGCTTAAGAGGTTCCAGCAACATGCAAGCGTTAATCAAAATGAAGACTTCTCCCCACTGCCCCAGTGATGCCCAGAGCAAGTCTGGGACTAGTTATTTTTCTAAGACCCCATACAGAAATGTATCTTCCCAAACCAATGAGTTTCTGTTGCCCGGGAGCCTGGAGCCTCTCTTTTCAGCATCGGTGGATTCTCAGTCATCGGGGTGTTCCGGAAGGAAAACTCCCCAAAACAAACAAGAGCTTGGGAGGAAACCTCTCTGGACCTGAATGTTTTCTATTCAGACCTGCATTTTCAACCTGCTCTTAGAATACAAGGTGTGTAATAATAATAATAATGATAGTGATAATGATTATAACAACAACTAGCAGCAGCTTCCACAGGCCTGAAGAAAAGAAATTTGGGCAATTAGACTACCGTTATAGCTTTTAGCCAGCTACGAACAGTATAGGCCTATTTAGTCAAATAATTGCAACTGTGGGTCTTACCAGAAGACAGATAATTTGCGCTGTGAAACTGACATTAAATCCGCATTGTTCACCAGTCTAACGTCTTTTTTTTATTTATCTTAGTAGGTGTCCAACAAAGCCAGCTGCACACTGAAACGTTACTGTTCTGGGTTCAACATCTGTCAGTTGTGGTGATATAAAGGAATCGAGCAGAATACCACTGCAATAACTGATTATTAGTCAGATCAATTTAATCATTATAGCCCATTTCATATACAAAGGCAACCAAATATGCTTTACAGACAGGGGGAGAGGATGCAGCCTACATGTAGCCTACTTATCCTACCCCTAATTATGTGTCAGACTGCATGCAGTGCGCAGCGATTCAACATAATCGATGAGTTTGGAGAAACAGAGGGCCGTGCGCTAAGACTCTGTGAGCTCACAGCGGACAAGGGGTAGCCAGAGACGTAACAGGTCATGAAGTCAATAGATCTAGTTTTGAATGTTATTGTAATGCCCTCTGGTTATAATAGAATATCGCTACTGTAGATGTTTAATCCAAAATGTGCAATGCTTCCTGCAGTTGGGTCGGATCGAGGTGCTGGATGATCAACATTCTGTGGAGCAGATGCCACTGCATTGATGACTAGGCTTACACAACTTTCAGAATGTTTTGCAGAACTTACAATTCGTTGGTGTTGTAAATTATGAAAGGAAAAAAAAAACTTGACTTACCCACCCCTTAATGTAGTCATAATTGTATCACAATAGCTTCTATAAGCACAGCACAACACTGCAATACAAGGCCTTAGGACAAACGATTCAGTACACAGGTGTGTTTGATGAAGGGACGATCTCATTGTGAGAATAGGCTATGTTTTCTAGAACATGACTAAAAACTGCACGGGTACTGTAGGCCTACGTCTTTATTTCCCGAGGTAATTGTCGCGAATACAACATGACATAAAATTAAGACATAGGCTACTTTCTCATAAAACGGGGGTGTTGTAACATTTTATAATATTAGGTGACATTGGCTGCAACCTGCCTTCCAGGACCTGCACACCTCCAGAGCCCTGAAACGAGGGACCTGGAACTCCTGAGTCCCAAGCTGTGTTCGGAATCACTCCCTATTCACTATATAGTGCACTATATAGGGCGTCAGCCATTTTGTTTGTAGTGTCCGAATTCTCCACGGAATTTTCGTTCCCTGTATAGTCCACTATTTATTACCCACAATTCACCTTGATTTGCAGGGAACAGTGCATGTACCCTACATTTTTTCCGTTCCCTAGGTAGTTCACTACATGGTGAACCCTATGTAGGGAATAGGGAGTGAGGGAACGAGGGAGCGAGTTATTTTACATATACAAAACAGCATAAATTACAACAATAGGCTATTTATCGGTAAGTCTACAGCATATTGAATGTAGTTTGAGCGAGAGATACCAATCGGGAGGTTCTTGGGGAGACAAACTGACTTCTAACCAACTTTGACTTCGTAACATTGCCTATTGGCCTATACAACACAGCACACTCACAACAGTTAGGCTGGTAGGCTATCACTTTGGAAACGTTACAGCACAGTTTGCACCTGATTAATTCAGTGTTTAATGCCAGGGAAGGGTATTGTGTGTATATGTATTGTGTATATTGGGTATTGTGTGCTGTACATGTTTCTGCCATTGCACAGGAGGACTAATGTTACCAAAAGCAAATGCATTGAGAGCTAACGTTAGCGTGCTAGGATAACTAACACAGCTAGCTAACATACCTAACATTAGGCTAGCTAACATCAACATGCTGGATAAAGACAGATAGCTAGCTGGATTAGACAGCTTTTTATCAACTGTTGCCAATTGCAGCTAACTTTATGGTTCGTTTATCTAACATTAGCTAGGTTCAATACTAACGTTGATCATAGACGGAGATCATGGTAAAAACTTCTCAATTTGTATGTCAACCGCAAATAAAGTTATAAAACATATGTACAAAATATACTAAAATTATAGGTGGTCATCGTTGAGACTGCAATTAATCAATTTTTCTCAAGATTAGGAGAAAAGGTTCAGAGCTTCCTTACCGTGTTCGATAAACAATGCGCAAAGACAGCAGGTGTGCGAGCATGAAATGGAGCAAAGACAGCAGGTGCGCAAGCCAGACAGATTTCTGTTTGGGGCGGGTGTAGGGGAGTGGTGGCGTGTTTTTCACACTTTAGTGTGATGTCAAGAAAGAGAAAAACGCACAAACGGGGGGCATTTTCAACCACAGTGAAATTGGACTGAAAATTTTAAGGTTTCAGTTCCTCTAAAACTACAAAACGGATACATTTCTATTGTGTTTCTTCAATGTCCTCTTGTGCAAATAGCACGTACAAACTCAAAAAAGTGAAAATTGCTATGTTATACCTTTAAATAACAAGCAGTGTGTTTATTATACTAACAATATATGTGCGTACTAGGCTATTGCAACACCCCTTTCCCTGTTACCTGTTCATATTCAAATTAACTGGATCGATATGTTTCATAGCCAGTGGGCTAATGGATTGTGGGGCAGGGGGGTGCTACTAACATTAGCGAGTTCCAGCCAGGGCTCCTATTGTGCTGTTGGCAGTGACTGCTCCATTCCATTTCAAATTTTTGCCGGTCTGCCACAGGTGTTGGGCTGAATTCGATAGTTTGATTGATAGATGCCAGTCCTGATTTCGATAGCAACTAGCCATGGATAGAATGTACTGCATTTACTGTGCAACATCAACTGTCCAGTTGTCAAAAGAATTGCCAACAAACTGATTATGCTGGCCAGCTATTTTTCCGCTCAACCTCCCTCCATCCACTGCAGCTGGAGCAAACTAAGTAGGCTACTGAATTATTCCTCTTGTACCACCAGCCCAAGTTTAGGTGTTGACCTGGCAATATGCTCCAAATATTCCAGCCCAGTTGGACAGAGAAACTATAAATTCAAATGCAGACCGACCGTTTGAGATAGAATTGGATAGTTAGGATTTCTTAAGCAAAGATACAATAGCCTATGAGATCTGGGATAGTCTAGGACAAAACCATGAGTTTAGGAATAGCTACTGTATTAAGAAGATAGGCATTTTATTAAGAAGATAGGCATTTTCCTTTAGATAGGATATCACCAACTATTTTATGAAGTGCACTGCTACAGACCTTGAGGGATAGGCAACTGTATCATTGTTGTTGTTACATTGTTACTTAATAAAAGTAATGAAATCCTAATAATACAAATAAAATAAAATAATACCTCTTTTCTTCTTAACGATTTAATAGAACTCTAAAAGTATCCCTGAAACAGTAGGATGGGGAGTTGAACCTGTGACCCGTGTGTTACAAGTAGGTTGGGGAGTTGAACCTGTGACCCGTGTGTTACAAGTCTGCTGCCCTAAACAAGTCTGCTGCCCTAACAATTGTGCCACTTGGGCAGCCGTGTGTAGTTGTGCCTTGAATTGAATACATTTGTCATGGGTGGGTAAATACAGGTTGAAATGAAATAGTCCTCACTGGTTTGGTGCTATTTATTGATTGTATATTTAATGTTGTTACTCTGACTGCATCGTTGAAAATAGGGGTTGAAAATGTGGGATTTCTGAGTTTGGGTTTGAATCTAAAGAATGAATGAAGTCTGATCAGTTGGTAAAATGATAGCCCCTGAAATAACCAGTTTTATGTAGGCTACTGTCTCTGCTGTAGCTAATCCAAAAGAGCAAATTCAGACCGGTCAAACTGAGAAACATAGCCCACATTAGGCTATAAGCAATGGCAACCAGATAGTCAGAGAAGCCTAGTAGCCTACTACACTGTAGCAGTGCTTTACTGCCCCATATATAGACATACATACACTAATAATAATACACATAATAACCCTGCTGATAGGAGAGGAGTAGCAGGGGATGCGCGCTGGCGTTTAGCAGGCGCTCCCATAGGCTGCAAGCCATCGCTCGCAGGGAGGAGGACCGCTTAAGAATGAAAATAAGATACCCAATGAAGCGTTGTAATGGAAGAAAAAAATGCAATTTTACGAGAGTTTTTTTTTCCTGTGGCAAAGCCCAGGGATGATTATGCCGGGTGTGCACGAGTGCGCGCGTGTGTGTGTATGTGCAGCTATAATGTGCTTCTGTGTTTGCGTGTGCATGTGTGTGTCAAGTGGTGTGGCTGTGCACGTGTGAATGCGTGTGTGTGTGTGTGTCACTGCGTCTCCCCGCAAGGTCACCTCCCAGTGGAGTGACTTCAGGCTGATTTACATCACGGCTCAGTATGCAGATTTACTGATGAGGCAGCAGACGCTTCGTGCTTCGCTGTTTTGGATTGCAACACGGCGCCCAAGCCCTCAGGGTGCCAATAAGATATAATATTTGAGGTGGAGATATTAAAAGGCACATAATTCGACCCACATTTTTGTGAAGTAAACCAAAAGAGTTTTGGGTCTTAAGTCATTTGCATCCATTACAAAACAAATTTCTTAATTGGGCACTGATTGAGTTACACTCGCATCCTCGTAGCATATTTAAATGTAATCACATACCCATCTGGTTCAGTGCATTTCACCATGGGATGCAATTCCCCCTAAAAACCATCGAAAAAGCACCACATCGTCGCAGCAAATAGTCCCTGTGTTTTCTATACAATTGCACAGCTACCATTCAGTGTTTCGCATACAGTCCTTTACCTGTTAATCCGTTATACTCTAAAGGAAGGAGCAAACAACATCAGGAAGCTTGAGGCATGGAGAGACTTAGAAGAGAGCGTGTCCCTTCATCTCCACGCTGCCAGAAATAGCAAGTCATTAAGCCAGCGGCAGGTGATGGGCAGATTAAGAAGGCTCTGCGCTGGCAGTCCCCTGATGAAGACACTCCATCATACATAGAGTAGCCCTCTCTCGAGCCCCAGCTTACTCTCTCTCTCTCTCTCTCTCTCTCTCTCTCTCTCTCTCTCTGACTTCATCTCCCTCTCTGGCTTCCTTTCTGAAGCTCAATATCTTCCTCAATCTCTTGACCGACACAGAATCCTCTGAATGTTGCTCTACATTTGCTTTGACTAAGCTGTTGTATACAGCACCAAATTGCAATCATAGGTGTGCGGAAAGTGTTCCGTCACAAAATGGCCGCCAACACGTACTGTACAACTGAGACTACTACACCTGAGGTAGTTCATGGTTACTCCCTTACACTTTGTAAACAAAGGGACCACATGCAATTGAACTCCATTGTGCAGTACATTATCATAAAAAGAGAGCTGGAGGACAATTAACTGATTTGTTGTTTTCGTGTTTCCTGAATGCTGCACTGTGGTTTACAGAGCTGTCAACAAGACTCCGAGAGTGCAGTCCATTGTGAATTCATCGTTAATATTCCATTGGAAGAACGTCAGTCATAAGTAATGAATGGCTTCTGCATTTGCAATTGATATGTTGGGTCATCAGGGTTGCATCATGCATACCATATATGCACCCTATATGCACCCTGACATCAGTAAAACCATATATGCACTTTAGTGGATTCTTTCTTAAAGACCAAAAGTGTGAAAAGTGCAAATAACATTCAATTATGTAATTGGGTGTTAATTAAAAATTCATGATACGGTTAAGGAAACTAGATATTGGATACAACATTGTCATTCACCCCCCCGTTACATAATATATTGAAATAATCTAAGCAGTTCTCTTGAGACCTCGAGCAGGACACACTCTTACTGTAGCAATTGATTATGCACATAATTGGCAGAGAGTGTGTGGAACTGGTTTTGCGGATCCAGCTAAATGGGAGGAGATGGATGGAATTGAACATGTGGAGAAGACGGGAAAGAGTTGTTTGCAATGATGACAAGATGATGCAGATGATGAAGATGATGCAGATGATGAAGAGATGATTGCATCGTTGCATACTCAATGCACTGTGATGTTACCCTGTGTGCGTAAACTGCTCTTTGCGGGTTTTTTTCGTGGACATGATTCGATGAACGTTAGGAGATCAGGATCAATCCATTCGCAGATTATTGCATTTATCAGTACAGCAATTTATGTGACATGAACAATGTTCCCCTCATGTACAAATCCAGGCCCTTGGGATGGTCAGAGATTATGAGTAACATTAGGGAGTAAAAGATGCAATCGGTGCTGGATTTTAGATGGCAGATAGCGAGCCAGAGGATGTGCTGGAGCCACGGTTCCTGCTGTTTTGCTAGGAAATGGACCCTCTGGGATTCCATAGTTGCTTTCTGCTTAATAATCCAGATCCTTTAAGTCCCCCTTGTCCCATTTCAGTCCTTTGATTGCTCCATGTATTTTTACTACTAGGTATTAAATTTTCATAATCTGACACAATACTCATTGTGATAAAACACTATAACCCCCAAACATTACTCATATGTATGCATATGCATGTGTGTATCTATGTAAGGTCAGTGCACATGTGTGTCAACAGTAAAGTTCCTCACATGATACTGGGCTCGGGTCAGATAGATTACCAGGGCCACAGGAAAAGATACACCATCCCATCAATTGACTGGGAGAAAAATGACATGTTCAACGATGCTGAGTAAGCGTTTTATTGCGAATAAGGTATGCCTGACGGTGGCTGTATTGTGTGCGTGTGTGTGAGTTTGTGTTTCTCCGAATGTGTGTCCATGTGTGCGCACTGGTTGGTGTTCCAGCTATGGGGTTATTATCCAGAGGCTCAAAGGACAGTTATTCACTTTGCTAGGTCGCCATGCATCATGCAACATGACCTCTGAAAGAGATAATTCATTCAGCGATAAGCCCAACAAAGAGTGGGTGAGAAAACAGCCCTGTCAGCAGCCGTGCAGATGGCAGAGTTTGATAGGCGCGGGCCAGCACAGTAATCAATCTGCATAGACAGACGCGATGCTAGGCAAGGCTGTGGGAAGCATTGAAATGTCCTTGTTTTGGCTTCACACAAAAAAACTTCAGCCAAGTGATAGCGGACTCATAGAAAGCAGACTGAGCCACAGTGTTAAATGGCCAATGCAGATCGACACAGGGTTTGAGCAGGTATGCGTTCTTATGAATGTCTGTGCTTACTGCACTGTAGCTTATTATCCAGCTGTATCTATAATACTCTACGTCAAAATACAATGTAATGCTCAATATGTCATTATAGTATGTCCAATATTAGATCAGTTACCATGGCAGGGATGCATACTAAAGTTAAAGTGAACTCATTGTGAAGCTCCGTTGGTGTCTGTCCTCCTCGGTTTCTCCCCGGATTGGAATTTTCCCCGGCAACAGAGTGACACGGAGGATGCGATATACGATACATCTGTCTAATTCCCTGCTTATCAACTCGCCATCTGGCTCTGAATCAACATTAAAGATAGGAAAATGGTGTCACTGTCAATCACACTGGAGTCTCTGAGGACACAGGCGGACTCGTCGTTGCACGTCAAAGCAACTGCAATAATGTGTTCTGTGCGTGGTTTGAATAGGACTTTCTCAACTTGAGACTTTCTCTTTTTTTTCGCTCTACATCTTGGTTCAACCCTATTATAAAGAACAAACAGTTAGACCTGATACAGTCTGCCCAAGTTCATCCTCTTCTTTTATGCTTTGGAGTTTGGCAAGTGAGCCAGTTAAGACTCTGGGATATTTGTTTGAAGATACTGCCAAGAGTTTTATTTAGTTCTTCTTCTTCTTGATCTCCTTCTCTGTGTAGCATCTCATCTGGCTTCTCGGAACCATGAAAGTTCTCTATAGCAGTGACAGTCACCTCGTAATGAGTTAATGACGATAGGAAAAGGACTGGAAAGTCAATCCTCTGTCTCTGAAGAGCACTTTCTTTAAAAACTAAATACAGATGGAGTGCACCTAAAAGCTCTACTGTAATTATCCTCTCTCACATGAGTTTTGGGGCTGGAGAGGGATGGCTATGGAGGCTTTTATACTGTAATGGTGGGTGTTTTTCTCCGGCAGGGAACGGTACACCAGGATCATTCGAAGAAAAAAGCCCATTAACATCTCACCTCTCATAAAGGTTTTTGTTTTTATCGAGTCTTAGAAGCATATATATATATATATGCTATGCTTAGAGGTTTATGATATGTTATGTTATGTTATGCTTAGAAGCATATATATGATATGTAACACTCCATCCATCCATCCATCCATCCATCCATCCATCCATCCATCCATCCATCCATCCATCCACCCATCCATCCATCCATCCATCCATCCATCCATCCATCCATCCATCCATCCATCCAATATCTGCTATTAAAAGCACAGCAAGCAGTATCTGCAAGTGATGTATTTTGGAACTGAGAGCTTCACTAGAGACGTGGTTCATGCTCAATGACTGTGTTATTCCTTTTCTAGCAAAGGAAAAATGAATGCTTTGTAACGAGGGATGTGAGTAGTCTAATAAACTTGATATAGTCGAGTCACGTGTATGCATTTTCCTTCAGGATTTAAATAAACAAAAATAGTTTGATTCTCTGACAATGTTCTGTCTGATCTTACCTCCCTTTTACTTCTTAGACACAAACATACGAACACAGACAGACCGACAGACACACACAGCAGGTCCCCTTCTCTTTCCACTTTCCTCTCATCTGGGTTGTGATTCTCTGGCAGGTGACGGAGACACGCACCGGCCCACTGGGATGCAGCAGCTATGATAATCTGGACTCCGTGAGCTCGGTCCTCCTGCAGAGCCCTGAGAGCAAGCTTCATCTGCAAGGTAAACACCACCAAACATACACTACCAGGGTGTTCACACACACACACACCATGCTTTGGGTCCAGACTGGGTCAATATATCACTCCAAACTCCCCTAGAACCATTCAGGAAACTAAAGAGAATTCCCACTCCAGACCCATTCAGAATTAAAGGACTTCCTGTATGGTTTTGTTTTGTGAATGAACTGGGAGACGCAAGATTTACTGTGACTAGGTTTCCTGTCCATAAAGACAGTATTTTCAATTCTGTGTCCGCAAAACACTTAACCCTAATTTCAGCTGTGCACTCTAAATTAGAAAAGAGAAGATCCGTCTAGACTTGATAGAAGCTGAGGTTTGTATACTAAATACTGTAATATCATGAACCATGATGTGAACTATTTATATATGTGAGCTCAAACACTCCACTGACACTTAATGTGTTCCTTTGATGTACAGTATAATGTAGCATCAGACTACACTGGGAATATACTGGAAGACACAGTGTGTGCAGTGCTTTTATTTCAGTCAAAAAGTAGCATGTATGATTAGTTAGAAACATTAGTTGAGTTGCATGTTAAATAAAAGGTAATCGGAAAAGGAAAAAAGGCAAGGCAAGGTTTAGTAGTTGTTGTCTTGTAGTTACTTTAAAATGCCTTTATTTAGACTGGCATGCTGACTGAACTCATGTTCAAAAAACTTCTTAAGACACACATGTTCAGGCAGGCCTTCGGCCATCTATAACGCCTTGCTGCTCGCAATGTTGTTTTTTTCTGTTCTGTGTCGTTTTAATTTTGTCTCGTGTTGTATTGCCATTTTAATTTATTACTGTAAAGCACTCTGTGCATCCGTGCTGTGAAGAGCGCTATATAAATAAAGCTTACTTACTTACTGACACGTTTCGGCATGAAGCTTTCATCAGGGTGAAGGTGAAAAGTAGCTTGGTCTGTTTTTCTGTTTTTGATTATTCAGTTACCCTTCTGACCAAAGAACACCTTCCACTGACTCATATTTGTTCATCACTCATGTGTATCTATTAGTACTTTCCTTCTTTCCTTTTCTCATTGAATACAAAGTGCTTCAAACTTTTGCACTCAATAATGTGATATGAAAAACAACATTGTTTTGTTTTATTTTTCCCCCCAACTAAACTGACACTGTAGGTCACACCATATTTAAAACAAACCTGTATGAGGAGCATTTGCAATTATCTGCTGTGGAGGGAGATCAAATTTAGTTCACCAAAAAACAAAATGATTTTATTTTTGTAACATCTGAAGCAATCGCTAAGCATGAAGCACCCAGTTCTACTTAACAAGAGATGTCTCCCACAGGGAAAGAGTGATGCAAGCCTTTGTTATAGTGCTGACATTTCAACACACGCCATCACCTGTCAATGTAAGTGGTTTACCTTTGGTTACAAAAAAGAAAAGAGGGGGAAAAAATAGTTTGGCTAACTCAGAAATATTTCCAGCTGTGCCTCTCCGTCTCACTCCTCCCAAAGGGATCACTACAGCTCTTGATTCAGAGTATCACTATGCCTGTCATAAAATACCTTTCAAGTTCCCTCCGCCACTTGCTCAAAGGACTCTATACTGCTAGGTCTTTATGCAACAGCTTTATTCCCATGCATCAGGCATATTGGCCCCAGTGCTTTGAATAATAACGTTTTTTCGTCATCCTATTGATATGTGACAGCACCTCCACCACCACCAGACACTGGTTATTTAATCTTTCAGCTTGATTTGATGGGATGGAAACGAGTTTTGAAATCTGCTCTCGGGTGCCTCAACGTTTGTTTGTTTTTATGTGGCCAAGCACAAAGTGTGAGGCACCCTTTTGTAATTGGTAGTTTTATTATTAGGTGGGCTAGCTTGTTGGTTTGCTGGTTTGTTTTCAGACATTTAGAATTTTTCGAAAAATGCTTAAAATATTTCTCCTCCTAGGAGGTTTTACGTTTTCAAGTTGCAAGTAGAATAAAAAAAGCCACAATGTCTTTCACAAAATTGGAGAGAGAGAAAAAAAACTGTATTAACTGTAAACTTTGGGCTTCCAGTTCCCCCAGTCTTCTATACATTAATTCCGTAGATGGCTTTGGGTTTACAGTGCCCCTAGTCTTCTATACATTATATACACTCATTCCTCAGAGTACTGTAACTACAGTCAATCACACAAATGAAGCCCAACAATGTTATGTGCCATTTGACCCCAGGCTCTATAAAATAGCAAAATAGAATCACCCCTCACCCTCCTCTGGCAGTGAACATAGAAGAAGAAGTGCGCTGCTTCAACATCCCTCCCCTTCATTCTGTCATAGAATTTGAAGCTGTGGCCTTGGGGTCTAATACCCCCTCTGTATGTCGAGGTCTAAACATGTGTGACTGGAGAACACACAGATGGCCCAGGCTCTGAGGTATTCACCACTACACCTCACCATATTAGATAAGAAATGACATAACCTTATGATTTGAAGGTTGTGTGTGTTATCAAAAGCCCTTGTCAGTTTTAACCCGCATGGTGGCATGAGCATGGTGGTGGGTTAAAACCAATGACACCAATGCTAGCTTTGTAGAGATATGGTGATTTGAGCGATTCATCTTCTAGGAGAGGACCAGTTCCTGTCTCCCCTAACCGCAATTACAAATGAATTCTCCGTATTTACAAATGAATAAGGAAAGGTCACTTTGAAGGAACTGTTGGTCTCATTAATATAATTGAGATCCAATTTCTCCTTCATTCTACTCCACTGCACACACGGCAATAAAACTGATGACTGTGTGGCGGGTAGAGATGGGAAAAAAAACAACAACTATTCTATTATTCGAAAAATACATGAATAAAAGACACATGGGATGACAAATTACTAGAACACTCATTTCAATTACTTTCTTTCATCCAGAGGGCACTTAGAAAAATATATTTTTGGAGAGAGTAGGCAGACTGGAAGGAGCTAGGATAATTACCATCCAATGGGGACTGGGGTCTGGCCGCTTGGAAAACTCTTTTCTCTCCATCCCATTAGTTGAAAGAAATGATTAAGGCTGATTCTCCAAATTTCTAAGAAAAGCACTTTTGACGGCCACCCGCTGCTCACACAGAGAGACGCCATCGATTTTATGTCCTAATGGATTTAACCCTTCAGGAGATGCACAAAGAAAATCTGTTTGTATCCAAAAGCCGAATAAATGTCCTCCATCCTATTGATGTGGTTTTCCATCCACACCGCTACTGATGGGCCTCTGCAAAATGATTCAAGAAGAGAGGAATAAAAGAGTGGTCTTCTCAAACTATGTCTGGAGAAAGGAGTCGGCTGGCCATTTGAGTCTCATCAAACTATGTCTGTTCTTGGGCCATTTAATGAAGGTTCACTGTGTGTCTCGAATGCCTGCTGACCTTTTAACGGACAATTACAGAAGGAGTGCGGAAAGTGATGGCATTTGAAGTACAGGGAGGAGCAAGGAGCTACCAAGACTGGCCAACGTGAAAGATCACGGATCAGCCACCATTCTTTAGATGAATATGCAAGTGACATACCCGATATAGTATGCTCTCCTATATCATGTTACAGTACACCCGCGTTTCACTGTTAGCATAAGCCAGTAACTGTACAGACCAGACTATTTCAGTGTTGTGTTACCAGACTATTTCAGTGTTGTGTTTCTGTGTCCGCGCCGCCTCAGGGTTACGAGCGCACTGTCGGGCTCGTATTTTTCAATAATGACCGGCTGGCCATACGTTATCCCGCACGGCTACTTACGTTCTTTAACGTCATATATGGTACGAGAGTGCTGCGGCAATACCGAGGCGCTTGCGCTGAGGTATGTACGCTGTACTCGAGTTATATACCCGTTATATAATTGACCATAGAATGTGTGGATTGCACAATCAGATTAAAGTATTTCAGAGCGCTGTGTAATAATGTCATAATGTTTTACACAGTATTGTCCACCTGGAGCGCTAGCTATTGAATGTTGGTCTGGTTAGCCAGGAGATGGAAGAATCCCCTCAGCTGTCCGTCACATCATCCGGGGTGAAATAAAAGCAGTGCTGCCCAGGGCCAGACCGAGCTGTGCCCAGGCTCCCTTGGCCAAGGTCAGGGCCACAGGTCAAGGAGGTTAGCTGGAGAGATCATTACCACCAGAGCGGAGCCAGTGGGAGAGATTGAGGAGAGATGAAGGGTAGGGGGTGGAGTTGCTGCATCCAAACATTGCGCTATCTCTGGGGAGGGCTCTGCAGGAGCCCGGTCCTGGTGCCGGCGGGGGGCTAACGGAGAGTTTGTGGCCAGAGAGACGGATCATTGTTCAGGCTCACCGTGTCCGCAAGATGGAGGTCACGACAGTGGGGAGATGAGCCGTGGAGAATGGATCTCTTTCTCTCTCAGTCTTAGTTTTTTCTCTACTTCTCTTCCTTATTTCTGCCTCTCTCTGCCTCTCGGTCTCATGTCTTTTTTACTTGCTGCGGTCTTTCTCTTGTTTTCACCTGTTCCTTATCACTCTCTCACTGAGATTTTGCTTCAACTTGCTTCAAATTATGTTCTCTCTGTTTCTATCGCTTTTTCTCTGTCCCTCCACCTTCCATGTCAGTTAGTTTGTGTGGTAAGAGGAAGCCGGGGCATGGAACAGAGCTAAGTTGCACCAGCGATTTGCAAAGTCTATGAATCATAAGAGATCATGACTTCGCTTTCTTAGTGCTTGGTTGACATTTGGAGGGCAGGAATCATCATTGATGAGTTAAGCTCTGCAATTAAATAAAATAGCATCAAAGGAGGTTCAAGTGATTTCTAACCTCTAATAAAAAAGACTGATACGATGCCCTATTCTAAAACACCATAAAAAAGATGAATTGATCATATTTAAGTAGTGCATGGGGTCCTAGCCAGATATTAAGCTATGTTGATACCTTATGAAGAAAATTAATAAATACACACCCTACCTCTTATGTAAGCGATGCAGTGACAAAATGGTGCAACTATTAAGTCATTTCTTATGAATGTGGATAGGGAAGTATCTAACATTGAGAGGGTTGAACAATCCGGTCCTCCAATGCAATAATTTTCACCAGAGTGTACGAACCCTCTCTCTCAATTTTAGATTAGTATATGCCTTTGGGTCGGCACCTCACCAAACAAGGTGTGCATTTTCTTTTCTTGATTAATTGCAGACAAGGAAGTCTAACATTTTTAGCCTTCAGGGCCACACAGGTGTGGACAAGTTGCACTAATGGTAAACCCACTCCATTTCCTTCATTTTAATTAAACTCATACACCTCTCTCTCTCTCTCTCTCTCTCTCTCTCTCTATTTCTCTCTCTCTCTCTCTCTCTCTCTCTCTCTCTCTCTCTTTCTCTGTGCAGTTTGCATAGTGCATTCAGGCCCCAATACTTTATATACCCCAAATTATATAGAATCAACATATTTCATCCTATCAAAGGTGGATCCCATTCAAAACGTTTACAAAGTAAACACTACTGGCAGCCATTACCCCTCCTCTTTGTACTAACTAGACCAAAGAGAACTGAGACAGACATGAAAAAGCCTCAGCAGAGCTATAGCCCCAAAATGGGTTCAAGCAGCCTTTAAATCCTGTAATTATTAACAGAAAGCAATGAAGACCGTGTGTAGCAGTGAGCTTAGTCATGGCCCATTCTGTTCTTTGACATAAACTAATACAAAACAACATTTTCAAAGAGACATGTTTTTTTTTCCGCCTGCCATGCTCTTTGTGAGCTGCTCGGGTCTGGAACCACAGATAACACAGCGGGGGGTGATATAACCAGCCCCCAAACGCTCACATATTCCACCAGTTTTCACTCAGATTCATATTGAAATGCAGACGAATTTTGACATCAAGGTAGCTACCTATCAAAGCCAGCAGACTGCCCTCCCCACAAGAGAAATTGCTGCCAGGCTCAAAATAATGGGCAAACTAAATGATGCCTAACGCTCCACCCCCCCACCCCCATTCCTCTTTCTTGACAAGCCTCTGAATTTGAGGTGACGCAGGGACACAATTTTGCATCGGACCTTTGTGTGTGATTCACTTAAGCTCTGCCGCACCATGCAAGAGAGTGCAGTTCAAACGTATCTGAGGGAAATGGTAGTGTTTTACCTGACATGGTCTAGGTGGAGATGTGATTCATGGTTAGTTTGTACTACAGTTTGTACTACAGGGGGCGGCTGTAGCTCAGTTGGTAGAGCGGGTCGTTCAATGATCGAAGGGTCAGCTGTTCGAATCCCAGCTCCGACTGTCCACATGTCGAAGTGTCCTTGAGCAAGACACCTAACCCCAAATTGCTCCCAATGAGCAGGTTAGCACCTTGCGTGGCAGCTACCGCCATTGGTGTGTGAATGTGTGTGTGAATGGGTGAATGAGAGGCCATTGTAAAGCGCTTTGAGTGCCGCTAAGGTGGAAAAGCGCTATATAAGTGCAGTCCATTTACCATTTACAGTTCTGAAAGTGAGAATGTTATAGGGATCGTCTTAGACGTGCAGAGGGAAAGCCTTCGGGGGAACGCCCAGAAGAGTTTGACATGACTAGAGATGTAACGGTATAAAAATTCCTCATTGTGATTATAGTGACCAAAATCATCACGGTTATCAGTATTATCACGGTACTGTTAAAATATGCTGAAAATGTTCAAAAAGTACACTCTGAAAACATTTCACTAAGTTTTATATTGAAAACCACAAATAGTTTTCAAATAGCAGCACTATGCACTTTTTGTTTGCGTAAACATTAAAATAATGCGTCTCGGAGACTGTTGCTAGCTTTGGTTGATGCTGGACAGTATTTACAGTAGTTTTTCAAAGCATGGTAATAGTGAACACGGTTTTAGTGATCATTTTATCGCGATACATTTAATCAAATTTGATCACAGTTTATCATTATACCGGTTATTGTTACATCCCTAGACATGACCAACCTCATTATTGACGGTTTTCCGTAGAAGGTCATCGGGGAGTGCTATTTGCGGTCACTGATTGTGGTCGGTCCAGGAGGTAATTATTGATCATGCACAGGGTGCAGATTTGTCTCTTTCTTTCTCTCTCTCCTGCTCCCCCTCTCTCTGTATCTATCTTTTTCTCTCTCGCCTGTCATTGTTGAGATCCTACAACAGCACTATTCACACGGCTGCCTCGCAAATGCAGAAAGAACATTCTCCATGAACTGTAATTGATTCATTTTGTCTTGCCAGAATGCTTACTGAACACCTACATCTACTGTATACCTGAAAATGGTAAATCAATGGTGAGAAATGCAGTTGATTTAGTGGAAGCTAGTACGGTGTGACCTGACCAGTACTGTTGTGAACAGGGCATTTAATCATTTCTGCGGGGTTGTTGTATGCTACACTTATGTCTATAACCCATTGAAGGCATTTCCATGTTCCACACCAAACAATGGACAATAAAGTTTTTGGAATCTTGAATCACATAATCATAGTCAACTGCATGACCTGGAAACCACTTCCAACCTCTCCCTTCACATGGAAACCACTGCTAACCTCTCACTTCACATGGAAACCACAACTAACCTCTCACTTCACATGGAAACCACTGCTAACCTCCTGACGCTGCTGGTTCAGAACCTCATATATGATTTTACATCTTTGACCTGGCAGCATTGAGCGATGCTTCCTATAGTTTACGTTAGCTTAACTACAGTACGGAAACCTCATCAATCCTGCCACTGCTTCACTATCTAACTTCTAACGTCTAAAGATTTTCTATAATTAGTGAGTAAACAAACACACTCATCTCTCTCTCTCTCTCTCTCTCTCTCTCTCTCGCTTCCCTCTCATTTATTTATTTGCCTCTTATCATCCTCCTCGAGTTGACGCCCAAACCCTAAGTAACCCTGGGATATTGGTTTCATTCTAAGATGCACTTTGTGTCTCCTCTGGGAACTATAAATAAGAGTAGCCTATCAAGGAGAGAGGGAGAGTTAAACGAAGGTGGGAATTAACAAGTGGTAGTTAAACGGCCCAGTCTTTTGTCACTTAATCATGTGATAGGGCCTCGTCTTCTCCTATAGGCCGGCGGACTGGGAAGTGGAGGACTAAAGAGAAGCTCCCGATACCTCCTCAGGCCTTTCCCATCGACAATCACCCTCCAAAATGGCCGTGATAAATTAACTGCAAAAACAAAAGCAAATGCAATGCTCCCTCTCTCTCTCTCTTTCTGTCTCTCTCTCTCTGATTCTCTCTTTCTCTCTCTTTGTTTCTCTCTTTCTGTGTCTCTCTGTTTGTCTTTCTGTGTCCCTCTCTCTCTGTTTCTCTCTGCCTGTGTATTTCTCTCTGTTTCTCTCTCTCTCTCTCTCTCTCTCTCTCTCTCTCTCTCTGCTCATTCCAGCCGCCAGCCTATCTGGGAAAGATTTATGAATATGTTAGAATAGCCTGAGCCAACAGTTTTCAAAGTGGTGAAGTGAAAATAAATTAAACAGCCTGTAGGCTATTCATCTGGAAAGTGATGGATTAGATGCTCATTGTTGTGTTGCTCAGAAGATTCCTGTCCTTCATTGTTTTTTGTATCCACTGTAAACATTTGGATGGGGAAAGAAAACAAACATACAAATCAATTAAGATGTGTTTGATGAGAGATGTGTCAGAAATTGATTGAGAGACTACATTTTATTTGCAAGGAAAATGTTTTCAATGATATGATTTATTTGAGGTAATCGTTGATGTGGATTGCACAGCGAGTCAATGTTGGTAGTGTGTGTGTGTGTGTGTGTGTGTGTGTGCGTGTGTGATTGGCATCTCAATGAGCACACACAGGCACTCTTTGTCCTTTTCTCTCGGTCTCTCGCTACGTCCTCCCTCCCTTCACTATCTGCACTGTTATCTCATTCAACACAGACACACACAATACACACACAGACACACACAATACACACACAATACACACCACGCCAAAAAAAAAACAGCAGCTAAAAAAAAGTGATTCATAAGAGCACGCAGTTCATTTCACTGATGCTTAATAACACTGTGCCAGATCGAACCGTCGTGCCCAGTATCACTGAAGCATTTAACCTGAGGGATTATTCTCACTACAAAAGTACACTAGCTCGGCCCCCGGATAAATGATAATACCGGATCATTTTCAAGATGGATGGCTGCACCCTTTATTTCACCTCCCTGTGCCAGAGCAAGCCCTGGGTACCTGATGAAATCTCTCACCGGTGACCTCGGGGTCAACTCTCAATTGGAGGTGGTCAATCAGGAGTGAGTTTCCACTTGGGCTAGCAGTCCCATAAATCAGCTCCTCTCTCCTCCTCACAGCAGCAGGGCTCAGGCCATTTCTGTCAGCACCCAAGGATCCACCATCTCTCTCTCTCTCTCTCTCTCTCTCTCTCTCTCTCTCTCGCTTTCTTTCCCTTGCTTTCTTTTTCTCACGGTCTTTCCATCATCACACAACCTACCTCTCTCATCACAAGCCTCTCTATTTCTCTCTCTGTCTCGCACTCATCGCACAACCTGCCTGTCTCATCACATGCCTCTCTCTTTGTCTTTCTCACCTCAGATCATCTCTCTCTCTCTCTCTCTCTCTCTCTCTCATTCTCTCTCCTTCTTTCCCAAGCCAGCAGAGTCATGCATTCTTTCCTTCTCCTATCGATCGGTGAGGGATTTAGTTTTTTTTCAGATTTAAGGGCCCTTCATTTCTGACAGCTCGATATTACCTAGGCCTCACCTTTCTACAAGCACTTTGTCATCTACGGTGTTTTAAGTGCCTCTAAAAAGGCTTGATGTTTATGTCTCCCCGCCACGGGGCCAACCTGGCAACCCAAAATAGCTCTAGATTGGTTATTGATTTGCTCTTGAAAGAGAGAACTGCCATTTATTACTGCTGAATTATAAATAGTATAGTCAGTTCTGGAACCCTGCTAGAGAATTTCTATGGTGGGCATAATTGCGCTAAAGTGCATTAATTACAGAATTAACAAAATTAAATGTTAATGTAATTATCACGACGCAAATCTGTCTCTTCTGTTCTTTCCTGTCTCCCATGCAATATGGAAATGAGAGTTTACAGAAGTCCTTCCTACAGTATCTGTTTATAGTCAAAATGTAAATGTCAGATCTGGCTTGCATCTCCTCGCTCCGGGATTTGTGTAAAACGTGATTTCTGCTGCTACTGCTATGCTGTATGTGTGTCTCTGTACATTTCTGTGTGTGTGCGTGTGTTCATGCGTATGTTTGTTTGAGTGTCTCTTTGTACATTTCTGTGTGTGTGTGTGTGTGCGTGAGTCTGTAGTGTGTGTGTCTTTGTGTGATATGAGCAGAAGAAGCCAAGCCCCCAACACCACTGCTGTGCAGCGACACATGGCAGGGTGCGTTCAACACCAGCGCTCCACGTGACCTGAAACAGCTTGAGCGCTCTTGACTAAGATGGTCTGCCAACAACAAACCGAATCTCCAATTACACTGTGAAAACCTATCTTTGCACGGTTGATGATCAGAGCTGAGGGAAATATCTACCTCGCTGCACGCAGTACCGAAGCACGGTGGAAGAACATGCTATCGATAAAACAAATACTACCACAAGTCCAAGCACTATCCAAACAATTACAATGAGGACTAAATCAAATCAAATCAAACTGTATTTGTATGGTGCATTTCATTTCATACACAGCGGCAACACAATGTGCTTTACAGAGAGCAATGGGAAAAAATTCTTCCCTGGCTCTCAGAATGAGATGATCAAGCAAGCTCCTGGAAAATGTTTGCTTATTGGCTGAGCAATAAACATGGGCTAAATACTTTATAGGAGAGACATGACTATCAGTAGAGTATACACATATCAAAACCAGTCATTGAAGTGCGGTTGTCCGTCCTGTACTCGTCCTGTACTCGTCCTGTACTCTTCCTGTACTCGTCCTGTACTCGTGGCCTTGCTCTGCTGCACGGGGGGGGGGGGGGTATTTAGTATTGCCCTGACTCACCCTGCTGTCTCAACTGTTCAGCTCCTCTGACAATATTTCAGCACCCTGGACAGCTCATCTTGGGCTCCCTGAAAGGTTCAATACACCAATTGCGACAACGTGCAATTTAGGCCTTGCCTTTTTTTTTTCAGGAGGAGGGGTATTAAAAAAAACTGAGGATGGTTTATAAACATATATGGAATTTTCTTGCTTTTATTGCCGTTACTTTACATTTTCTATATTGTTTTTTTTCCATTTTTTTTTTAAAACAGGGCTCCTTCACGTCTAACTGTATATTTCCAAGTGCCTATTCACGAGGCTAGCATAGGGCAAGGCGGATTTCATAATATATGCATTGTTCTACAAAATAGGCACCAACAGCCTTGTCTTGTTTTGTCTTGCTTTATGTATGCAGGAGTTTGTTCATGTAGTCATGGAAAATAAAGTGAAACGCACTAACAGTTTCCTTTATAGGTGAGTTATGTACAACATCACATTGTTGTCCCATACTAACTCAATAGAGGTGGTGATTTAATTTTGTGGGGAGAATATTAAGGGCAACGTACAGAACACTTCCAATTCATTAGTGCTTAAAGTGAGGTTGTTGATTAAACAAAATAATCTGCCCCACCCAGTCCTGTTTGACAACAGAAGAGGACTGCCGGCTTGTAGAGCACAGACAACACTGGGGATAATCTACCCAGAACAGATGAAGAACTGCTTCATCCATTTAAATGCCAAGGCACGGACAGAACCACACAGAGCTGTCTTTCTTAGAAACGGAGGATGACTCACTAAGCCAGGACTTAGAAAGCTGTATGCAAAGAGATGGGAGAGAAAATGATGGGGAGCACAGGGGTGTAGGGATATGTGTGTGTGTGTGTGTGTGTGTGTGTGTGTGTGTGTGTGTGTGTGTGTGTGTGTGTGTGTGTGTGTGTGTGTGTGTGTGTGTGTGTGGAAGGGGGGGGGGTGTATTGTAGCTACATAAGCTACATACAGTAGTTCCACTTTAGCCTTTCATCAAGGAGTCATGGGTTGGACTAAACCAAGTCGCCAATGTAGGCCGGTTCGGGGGTGACCACATGACCACTTCCTCATGGTCAGGGGGGTCACACTTCTTTGTTCTGCACCAACTGGCAAAAGCCAACAGGAGGGTGGCAACGAGAGGAAGATGAACTGATCAAGACTGAAATGGTGACTTAAAAGACTGATGAATTAGCATTAAAAGTTGTGTTTCTGTAAATGTTCTTTTGAATGCTTTTAATGCCTGTGTTGAGTATAATTTTGATGATTATCGTATGAGTTATGTTGAGAATAGTTTTTAACATAGTCCACAGTATGAGACTCAAGGGATAACAGTGGGTGGAGTGGAACATAAGGTGGGCCTCTTCGCGGATGACGTCATACCATTCCTTGAACAGCCGAGTGATTCGCTGCCTGTGTTGCTGGATCTCTTGGACTCATTACAGTCCACCAAAGGAGATCAGGGAAAATTTGGACTTAAATTGGAATCTAAAGAAAATGTATTATTTAGGGATAGAAGTGACTAGACACTTATCAGGACTGTACAGGGAAAATTATGATAAGATTAATCGAGAATTATTAAGAGACATACATCGTTGGTCCACCCTAACATTGGATTTTAGCTCAAAGATTGAATTAGTAAGAATGAATGTGTTGCCCAGACTTTTATATTTGTTCATTGCCAATAGAGATACCTCAATCACAATTTACATCATGGGAAAGGATGATCTCCAGATTCATTTGGTGGGGGGGGGTTAAGAGGCCTAGAGTGAGATTTAGAACTCTTCATCTTGAGAGGATGAAGGGGGGCTTGAGCTTGCCTAACCTGAAATAATACATCCATGCGGCCCAGTTGAGATATGTAATTTGTTGGTGTAAACCGGATTATGAAGCAAAATGGAAAGAAATGGAAAAATCATTTGGAATGTTCCCGATACAGAGTATCATAGGCAGGGAAGCATTTATGAAGGTTAGAAACAAAATGGATTCGATCACAAAATGTACCCTGGAATTATGGTTCAGATTGCTCAGACGCAACAAGGCGGAGAAGGATGCACATTTATTGAAATAGGTGGCTTTTGATAGCAATTTTACACCAGCTGGGTGCGGTGGAGGATTCGGACAGTGGGCAGACAAAGGCATTACGGCATGGTGCACGCTGGTGGAAAAGGGGAAGATGGTGAGTTTTCAGGATTTGAAAGCTACATTTGACCTGGATTGGCGGGAATTTTACAAATATCTTCAGATGCGGGATTATTATAGGAAACAGATTAGAAAGAAACTCTCCCTAGAAGTGAATGAGGTGGTGAAAATAATGATTAATGCCTATAGGGGTAAGCCGGGCTATAACAACATTGTACAAGGCATTGATGATTGGCAAATCCACAACAGGTTACATAAAAGAAAAATGGGAAATAGAATTTGGTATGAAAATATCTGAAGATGATTGGGATAATATGTGGGGAAAACATCAGACATCAACTAGTTCACGTGCTTGGAGAGAGTTTTCCTGGAAAGATCTGATACGGTTCTTTATCACGCCCAGAATATTGAATCATTATTGGGCTATAAGGAAGACATGCTGGAGGAACTGTGGGTCATCTGAAGCTAACCATGCCCATATATTCTGGAATTGCCACAAAATCGCAGGGTTTTGGGGAATGATACAAGCGATAACACAAGAGATTCTGGGATACACGTTTCCTATGAACCTTGAGCTGGGTATATATATATATATGTATATACACATATCTGTGTAACTATACAGAGACTGAGATACAGGCTGGGCACTCGTATCTATTCAAGATACTCATGGTTGCTGGGACAAATACTATTACAAGGAAATGGGGTACGGAAGACCTGCTTAGGCAGGTCCAATGGATGGATTGGGAAATACATATTATGGAAAGACTGACACACAGACTACGGCTTACAGGACCAAATATAACAGTAAATGGAGGAAGTGGACTTCATACTGGCAGTTGACACAGACTTGAGACCTGACAGCAGTTTCTTTTTCTTTTCTTTTTCCTTTTAATGTTTTTGTTTTGGTTGTTGTTGTTGTTGATAACTTGTGACATTGTATTGTTGATCTTATTGTTAAATAAAAGTAGAATGGGAAAAAAAAACATAACCCACAGTATGTGAATTACATTTGAATCGCTTTGCCTTTTCACTACGTCTAAGTAATTACATATTGTTGAAGGTATGTTTTGTACTGACTACATTGATTGAGTTATAGTTTCATTTTACTATTTGGCTAATACATATATTAGCCTGCATTTAAAGTACCTGTCCTTCTCATTGATCTGATCCCAGGTACTGTATTATTTATTTATTTATTGTTTATTTATTTATTTACACACATGTATTATTGCATTATTAATTTACAAATACATGTTAGTTTACTAGTACATACATACAGTAAACACGTCTGGTTTTCACTCTGTAGAACTTAATTTTTCCGATTGAGCAGCTGATTTAGGAATACGCTATTCACACAGTCCAAAGACCTGATGAAGCACAGCCCTAGTGCATACTAATGTATACATACTAATGTATAACACTTGCACCCTTTTCCCCCACCAACCGCACGTTTGTGATTTCCAGGGACACGGGGTAGGCAGGTCATGAGGTGGATTTCTAGTTTAGAGGTCTCGGTATTTTATGTCGGCCGTTACGAGTGCCTCCAGCGCAATTTAATGCTACCATCAAAGTAAAACACTCTATTGCGCCGGTGGATTAAATAATGATTATTTTGCGAATTTGCAGGGAACACAATGGTCAATTAATTTGTGATGAAACTGCAGCTTACGAGGTGAAGCATGGCATAGCAACGAGGGGACAGCCCCTCTATCTCTGTGTAAAAATGATCGCCAAAGACAAAGTTACAAGGACACTCTAAAGCATAGATTTTAGCAGAGTTTATTTTATTTTAATACATGTTATTCTGCATGGCCTGCGAAGGGTATGTGACGTGAGGGAAATATATTCGCCTGCGATGTATGCAGTCACTTTAAGTGGTGATTGAGGTGCTGTTTACTTAGTGGGAGATAGAGGAAAGCTGGGAATTATGCGCACTGACAGAGCGTGAAGATATAAAACTGTTGCATAGGACTTCTGATATTTCGCCTTCTGTTTTATTGGCGCTTCTTCAGAGAGAGACTGTCGAAATGCACGGCGGTCTCTCTCTTCCTGGCGTCTAATGGTTTGTGCTGCTGTCAGAGAAAATATATATATGACACCCATTTGGCTATAAACATGTGGCCCTTATAGCTCTGGGTGTTCCTGGGTGTTGCCATAAGTCCTAAATGAACAGGAAAAATCATAAAGATAAACCTAGTTTTAACCGAAACTTGATATCTCATCATATTGCTTCTCCTGGGGGCGTCGAGCTACTAGGTTTGGTATGAGCTAAACGGCTTATATTGTCACCACAGTGCTAAGAAATGTTGATGGACTCAGTTTTATCTTGTTACTTGTTCCCCATTTTGCTTGGGTGTGGAAGTGGCAACCAAGAGATTACAAATATCTAGAGAGTAGTAGAGTCACTGATGGAGTAGGGGAGAGAGATGGGACGAGTGAGGCAATTACAGAAGAAGAGAGAGAGGGGTAGAAACAGGGAAATCGAAAGAGGGAATGAGAGGGAAGGGAGAAAGAGGGAATGAGAGGGAAGAGAGAAAGAGGGAATGAGAGGGAAGGTAGAAAGAGGGAATGAGAGGGAAGGGAGAAAGAGGATGAGTGAGGGAGAGAAAGAGAATGGGAGGAGGGGTAAGAGGGACAGAGCAAAAGTGTGGGTAATGAAGCGAGACAGGGACAGAGAGAGAGAATGAAAGAGAGAGACCTTTACTGCTGATTGCGCTGAGCAGTGTACAGACGACAGTGTCCGTGGCTCCTTCACTCCCTGGGTACTGCCTTGTAATATCTAAAAGAGAATAAAGGTTCTGGTGCTGAGACAATAGGAGAACTGGACTGAGGGACATGCTGTGTGTGTGTGTGTGGTGGGGGGGGGGGGGGGGGGGGGGGGGCAGAGCAAACCACTCCATGTTATTGTGCGCCGGGCCGCTGGCACCGGCTCTGTCAGTGAGCAGCGTCGATCCGTGAACTCGCCATCTGGAATCTCCCACAAATCACATTAAAGTTTCATGCCCAGGAATACATCAAGCTAAATGAATATTGGCTCCGGAGGCCTGCAGACAGGGCCTGGATAGAGGGAGGGATGGAAAGAGAGAGAGAGAGAGAGAGAGAGAGAGAGAGAGAGAGCCCTTCGCAATCCAACTCTTTTGTGGTCAGATGTGGTCCATTCATCCCCCCCCCCCATGAGCACAGGTTCTGATGAGGTGACCAGGCGGAGAAGTGAATAGAGTGATCTCTCAAAGAGATACGAAGCAAGGTTATACACAGTAATAAAACAGAGTGATTGTATTGGGGGGCACAACGGGGTAGAAAAAATATATACCCCCAAGGAGTATTAACACTGGATAGACATACGGTACAACAACTCACTGTTATCATATAGCCGGGGTGGTACACAGTTGTAATTGCCTCATTGGCATGCATATGGTGTCCATGTCTGTAAAGGTTATATCAAAGGATTAGTAGGGTAAGCATGAAAGAGAAAGCATGTGCAGCTTTAATTCCATTCCAATCATTAGTAGCAAAAATATGAACTTTGATAAGTCACCTCTTAAGATTCAGTTTCATGTCTAAGGGCTGTTGGACCTGGTTTATTTATTTTTATGTAACCTTTATTTAATCAGATACAAGCTTAAAACGTCCTTTGCTTTGAAACCACCCACCGTTTTCCAATTTAGCATTTAATTTGCCCTTTTAATGAACACCATAATCATGAATCCCCCCACTGTGGGTTATTAGTAATATCATTGGATACTAGAAAGCTTGAAAATATCCAGATGTGAAATGCCATATTATAGATAAGCTGAATTTGTATTTCATCCACACCATACTGTTTTCTTGAAATTGAAGTCTCATTTTCATGTTGGGGTAACAGCCACCGTATGGGGAAAAACACAAATTAAACCAATCATTCAACATCACGATAACATATTATGATCACGATAACAACATATTATGTTCTGGTTTCTGGTTGCGTATTTGCAAAGGCACCGTTTGCACTAAAGCAAAAGCTATTAAGAAAATATTGCCTTGGTTTCATATAAGGAAGCAAAATCTATTACATTCTTTTCCAATCCAGTGGCTTGTATTACGGGGGATTTATTTCCTGGGCTGGATTGAAGAGAGGCTTTAGACTTAGCTGTCAGAGCTTCACTTCTATGAGATCCCTTGGGGGAGATATGGACAGGATAGAAAAGTGAAAGTATAAATACCTTGTCAGAGTGAAGGAGCGTTTTCATTTAGCAGGCTTCCAGATGCTACGTCACTGTTAGCGTAATAAAGGCAATTACCAGTTAGCAGCATGATGCAAGATTCATAACACAAACACACACACAAACACACACACACACGCATGCGCGCGCACAGACAAACACGCACGAACACACACCGAACTGATGGCTGTGTTAAATAAACCAAGACAACAGGCATCAATCACTGTTCTATTTTGTCACATCATGAGTGGCCTTCCGTAGAAAGACAGCTCAAAGGGAAACACAAAAAAAAAACTTTTAAAGACCTTTCAAAATAGACAATAGGCCTACATCATGCAGGGCCACCTACATCAGTAACTTTCCTTTCCGTAAGAGCTTATTTTAGAAAGCTCTATCCCTTGGGCCTCATTCGCCAATATCTTGCTAAATTCCGTTCCTAAATTTCTTCCTAAGAACGTTTCTAAAGAAAGCTCCCGTCTGATTCATGTGTTCGTAAACCGCCTGATGAGTTCTCATCAGCCTTCTCATAATGAATCCCACTTTTTCGTAAATTGAAAGCATGTGGCCGCTCACCCAATTTAGCATAGGTAAACTCCCCGCCAGCCCCATATAAGGACTTGCAACTACAGGGTCGTGCACAGATGTCACTTCTCTGAATGAATATCGGTCATCTGCGCCCTCGACTCGCCAACTCTTCGCTAGCACGATGATTTAGGTGGGGTTGTGTTAGTTGTGGCAATCAGAATAAGATTTTAATTTAGCCAAGTAGGCTTCCTACTATAAGGAATTCGACTTGGTGCATAAACATAGTGAGGCAGAACAGTGCAAAATGTCAAAGTTATAGAATACAATATACAATAGCTTACAGTCTACAAAAAACAGCTGTCAACGTGGCATGCCCAAAAGAAAACCTGTCATTTAGCAGCGTCAGTAAAATGCATGGGATGATATTAGCCTTGTTCAGTTAACGCTGAATCCGGAGAAGGGCTCACAGTTGGACCCGGCGCATTATTGGACAGACAGACAGCACAGCGCTTGCTTTGTAAAATCATGAAAACCATTATTTTAAGATAAATTCGACAAATATTATAGTATTGCAAACCTATAATGTTATACGACTGTAGATTTGAAGTAAACACAATCACAGATCATTTTAAATGAACATGTCTTTCGCACCAATAGTCCGTAGCCTACTTAAGACTGCTCTTCCGTGTTCGTAGATTCTGTTCTGATTTCCCACATGTGAGAACATTGGTGAACGCCAGAATCTTCTTGGAAACGGAGTTTAAGAATAAATGCTTCCTAAGAAATTCTTAACTTTGTTGATGAATGAGGCACATTGGTGAATGCCAGAATGTGGCAACTGTAAGTGGTGTTTAAGAAGAAAGTGCTTCTTAACTTCATTCGTCTATGATGCTCAGTGACATTTCATGGCGCTGTGACCCCCTAACAGGTCCTCTAAACTTGATGCTTTTGACTTTTTTTCAAACACTCACTTGGACAGTTGCCTCTTTTCAACACACCGAATGTGTCATGTCCCCTTCTTTCTTGTACCTGTGTGTGTGTGTGTGTGTGTGTGTGTGTGTGTGTGTCTGCAGGACTCCAAGTCATCTTCCCAGAGTACCTGCAGGAGAAGTTTGTCCAGTCGGCTCTCAGCTACATCATGTGCAATGGCGAGGGTGAGTACATCTGCCGGAACAGCCAGTGCATCTGCCAGTGCGCCGAAGAGTACCCACAATGCAACTGCCCCATCACGGACATCCAGATCATGGAGAACACTCTTCTGGGGATGGCGGACTCCTGGGCCACATCTTACAAAGACTTTGAGAACTCCGGTAAGCAAGAGATCTACATCTAGCTAAGCTCCGTATGTACTGATGATGTAGCCTTGTTTGCACTGGAGCTGCCATCTTTCCGTCTTTTCCCATCTCAATTGACTAAGAGAGGCTTGTGTCAGATAGATATCACACAGCCTTCTGTCAAGATTAAAGGAGGCTGGATCGCCAGAAAAAGTAAATAGGACGTATATACTAAATAGATCGTCTAATTCCTCTGTTGTGTGAGATCACGCTATGACCCGTTGGCACGTGGACCTGGCACTGTACTGAAAGTCCTTAAGCCAGGCAACTCTTCACTGATCTCTCCTCAAACAGGAACAGCAGATGCCTGTCTTTTACAACACTCCTATATCTACGGCAAACAGCCATAAATTGCTATAATAATATATCCACCCACACAGAGAGCTCTAACTCAGCCTGTCAGCTGGTCTTTTATACAGGGTGTGGTGCCACATTTACGCGAGTCACCTTCCCATAGAACACAGCACATTAAAACGCGCATGTTAACTTCTTAGGGGAGCCAATCGGCAATAAAGTGGGCGATGCATTATTCAAGCTCATTCAGGGCCGCCTTCTGTTTTAGAAGAGAGGCCCGCACAGTTAATTGTAACAGTCACTTCTCCACCCAGAGCTAGGTTGTCATGCTAGCACGCTAGTGGCTGTGTGTCATGCCTAGAGAGTGTGTGTGTGTGTGTGTGTGTGTGTGTGTGTGTGTGTGTGTGTGTGTGTGTGTGTGTGCGCGTGTAGCCTCCATGATTTTAGGGTAAGTGGCTCCATGCCCACTAGTTTCCATATTTCCCAACAGATGACCCAAATCGCCGGCAGGTCTGTCTAACAGTCACACACACACACACACACACACACACACACACACACACACACACACACACAGTTGTCTGTCCCCTGGTGATCAAGCCAGAATACTGAGGGAACGGAGAGGGTTATTCCCAAAGGAAAACTCCCAATATTCCACTGAAGAGAAGCATGCTAATATAATATTAATAAGTCATAAAAGGGCCCAAAATAATAAATAAAAAACTGAAAGTTATATATTTATACACCATAGAGAACATAGAAATTGAGTTTGAGTCCTTCAAGGTTATTGACGGCATACAGCTATGAGGAGCTACAGTATGAGGAGCTTCTTTGAAAGGAAGTGCATTGTGCACTGTACAAAACGAATAAAGTTAGTATTCAGCAGTGCATCGTAATTATAATGAAGGTCTATTATAAAGTAATCAATCAATTACTGAAGGTTCTTTGAGGAGAGAAAGAGAAGAATACGCAGAAGAGAGACTGACACAACGTTGAGCTCCTGGCAGTAATCTCTCTAACTATCGCCTCAATCCTCTCTTCCCCCTTTCCCCCTCTCTGTTTTTCCCTCCTCTCCCTTTCCACCCCCCCCCCTTCATCCCTCTCTCCTCTCCCTTACCACCCCCCCCTTCATCCCTCTCTCCTCTCCCTTTCCACCGCCCCCCTTCATCCCTCTCTCCTCTCCACTTTCCACCCCCCCTTCATCCCTCTCTCCTCCACTTTCCACCCCCCCCTTCATCCCTCTCTCCTCCACTTTCCACCCCCTCCCCCCCTTCATCCCTCTCTCCTCTCCCTTTCCACCCCCCCCTCATCCCTCTCATCTCTCCCTTTCCACCCCCCCCTTCATCCCTCTCTCCTCTCCCTTTCCACCCCCCCCTTCATCCCTCTCTCCTCTCCCTTTCCACCCCTCCCCCTTCATCCCTCTCTCCTCTCCACTTTCCACCCCCCCTTCATCCCTCTCTCCTCTCCCTTTCCAACCCCCCCCCCCTTCATCCCTCCTTCCTCTCCCTTTCCACCCCCCCCTTCATCCCTCTCTCCTCTCCCTTTCCAACCCCCCTTCATCCCTCTCTCCTCTCCCTTTCCACCCCCCCTTCATCCCTCTCTCCTCTCCCTTTCCAACCCCCCCCCCCTTCATCCCTCCTTCCTCTCCCTTTCCACCCCCCCCTTCATCCCTCTCTCCTCTCCCTTTCCAACCCCCCTTCATCCCTCTCTCCTCTCCCTTTCCAACCCCCCCCCCCTTCATCCCTCCTTCCTCTCCCTTTCCACCCTCCCTTCATCCCTCTCTCCTCTCCCTTTCCACCCCCCCCCTTCATCCCTCTCTCCTCTCCCTCCCCCCCCCCTTCATCCCTCCTTCCTCTCCCTTTCCACCCTCCCTTCATCCCTCTCTCCTCTCCCTTTCCACCCCCCCCCTTCATCCCTCTCTCCTCTCCCTCCCCCCCCCCTTCATCCCTCTCTCCTCTCCCTTCCCCCCCCCCCCTTCATCCCTCTCTCCCCCACTTTCCAGACGAGTTCAAGTCCTTCCTCAAGAGACTGCCCTCCACCCACTTCCTCCCCGTGGGCAGTGTCCACCTCCTGTGGGGCGGCGACTGGGACCTTCAGGCGCGCTACCGCCTGCTCCAGAGCTCGCTGGAGACGCAGAGGCTGAAGATCCAGCGCACTGCCCGCAAGCTCTTCGGCCTCAGCATCCGATGCCACCACAACCCCAACCACCAGATGCCTAGGGAGAGGTGGGCATCTGACCAGGGAGACCAGGGAGCGAGATGGGAATGGGGATAAGGTTGCATTGTTTTGCAGACAATGGATATTGTTGTCCCGGGTCATGTTTATGGTGGGCGATAGTGATAGGGATCGTTCTCTGACTTGAGGTGGACGATGGAGAAAGACTGCAATGCAGATGGCAGTACGAGAGAGCCCAAGAGAGCGCCCCATCTAGCTTGTTGGGTGTACTGTCATTTTTATTTGGCCTCCTGAAGCATGTAGTTGACACAATACTAGACAATGGGATTTAAAATACATTATGACACTGGATTTGGTGTCTTTGGTCTGTCATTGTCCTTCTACAGCTCTGTAGTGCCCAGGAATGCACATACCTGTAGCAACCCACACCCCAACCCCCCCACCCCCCACCCCCAAGCAACAGTGGGAACTTTCTGGACAGGTCAGTGCACAATCTGTCACCACCTACCGTGACTGCAGAGGCAAAGCTTGGCCCAGAAGTGCTGTCTGAAATGCATTCTGGGAGTTTTCCCTCCCAAAATATGTCACAAATCAGGGACAGAAATAGCATGTTAAGCTAAACTAGATATGGAGAAAATCCACAAAAATATTCATTTATGTGGAAAACAAGCAACTGTCAACTGTCACTAAGGTAGAAGGAAAACGCCCACGCTCGGAGAGAGATGCGAGAGCGTTGGAGAAAGTATTGTTCTGAAGTGTTATCAAAGCACGTGCACACGCCGCCCGTGCTCAACAGAGCACACATCAAGAACGCCTGACGGCACTTTGTAGAAAAACTGTGCTTGTTTGTGTGAGCGTGCGTGTATCTGTCTGATGGAAGTCGGCCCATGCTGTCATCGTCCTGTGTGTGTGCACTTAAATTTATTTTCCTACTCATGCTACACAGGAAGTGAGAAATGCACTGAGCCAACACACGCCCTGCAGACCAGAGCCCACATCAACAATGTGTCCTTCTTTGATATCGCCGACTTGGAGTAAACAAGATACAGATAAAATACTAACCTTCTGAAGACAGTGGGCTACTGTTGTGATCAGTGATGTTAAGAGGAGCAAGCTCCCATATCCTACATGGCACAAGCCACAGCAACTGGCAATTGTTGTTTGAAGGAAAGTAGGAATGCTGTTGAAAGGTTGACTGCTGTGTATTTTCCACAGAGTTCAATTTGGATCCCTCTTTCTGATCCACTCTACAATACACAGCAAATGGCAATGAAACACCGTATAAACAATACATACTTATCAGTCCTCGAGACCAGCAGCTCCATGAGTGACAGCAGCTATGGATCTTATTGTCCTGCCGCTCCACGTTAGCTGCAAGTCTCCCGGGCGCCTCAGCCTCTGCCCTGAAGGTCCAAACTCAGAGACACCACTGCCCGCCACAACATTAGCTAGCTCAGCGACAGCTTTGCAATTCCACCGAAGGGACACTCTAGTGCAATTACGGAGAGAAGTCGCTCCGCTGAGAACAGACTCCGGGCTGCTGGAACAATAAAGAAAAAAGCTCTGGTCTCTCCACTGCTAGAGGGGGTTAGGTAGCTAGCTACAGTAGCTACTGCGCTTAGCTGCTGTCCAGAGAGAAGAGTTAGTCTAGCTTAGCCCAGACCTAGAAAGGGGGGTGGGGGGGTGTCAAGGATTGGGGGGTGCTAGTTTGACCTCCCCTTGATCCCCACAGTATAATTACACACTTACTATTCTCATCACCATTTTCATTCAGTCCACAGTCTCCTGTAAAAGGCAAAGCTGGTCGGTACCTTGTTAAACATTTATGGTGTTTTGCAATTGGGATAAGAGGAATATGCAGAGCAGCAAAAAGATAGCAGGGCCTTGTTATTTCTGTCAGTGTGCTAGGTACTGTAATTGAACTGATTGTATTGTCAGCTAAACTGCATTACCCAGAATCAGCACCTGTTTACATGAACACGCTAGGTTATTCCATGTACCGTATTCTCAACTGAACTACATAACTCCAAACCAGAGCCATTTATTATCTATACGATATGAGCATAAGCTCTGGTACAGTGGTGCATGATATTCACTTTCTTTCGTTGTCATCTTACTGGTGTATAGCCTACCGTTGATTTATATAAAAGTGATTTTCTATCAAACAAGCGAGCGAAATTCAACTGGTATGGTGACCGCCTTGACGTATGAAAGCCCCCTGATGAGTCTTACCATACATGGGTGACGACCGGTCCTAATTGGGCTCGTTTGTCATCAGCCGTGCTTGACAGACCCCGGGGGCGGAACCAAGCGGTTACCGCATCGGAAAACAGAAGATAGTTATAAGAAGAGACTTAAATATTGGTCCTGCTCAACATACCTGCCTCACCTTGTCTGTACCGTACACGTTCCTGCGAGGGAAATCACATGTGAACACTCACTGCAGAGACAATATGGAGTATCTGAATAGCAAATATGTTTCAGCAGCGCTTCTCATGTAAAATTAAAGAGAATGTGATTAGTGACGGATATGTAGTACCGGTAACTTCACTCCCAGTCAAATCATTTGCATTCCTGTCAAGGCATCATACTTAATTATTCATGGACAGAGTTTTAACATGTACACAGTTATTAATGTACCGTACTGTACTGTTTATACATATTTATGTATTATTTAGTAACAGTCACTAGTGATTTTGACAGGGTAATGGATGATAAGGTGTGTCAGGCGCGCTGTTGTAATTCTATCAGTAATGATGGGCTATTGTTGTTGTTACTCAACACATTGCACTGATAGGGAAGCTATCATATCCAATCACTGGCGTTGTCAAATCTCTCTCACACAGACACACACACACACACACACACACACACACACACACACACAAACAAACAGGCAGACATTTTCCCCATGTTAATCCTATTCTATCTCCTCTACCCTGCCCTAACTTTCTGCCCCCCCCCCTCATCCCTTCTAACTATTCGGAGGGGGCTTGGTAATGGCATAAGTCATCTGCACTGAACACCAGGCCTGTGTGATGCCTCATTACAAACCCAGAGATTGTGGTCTGGTTCGTGAAAACAAACAGCATTCATTTCTAGTCATTTCAATCTCATTCCCTGTGGCAAAATGTACCGCGACACTAGATTCAGAGGGGAGTGAATAAGACAAGCCAAAACAACCTGCATGACAATCTCACACAGTTTAGAGAGGAGCAGTTATAATGATAGAGTGCATTTCATATCACATAAAACTCCAGTTATTGCAAATAAATTCAAGGGGGGATGCTGGGACGCTGCAAATAGGTCTGTTTCCCATGCAATAGGCCTAATGAATAGACCATAAAAAGTTAATGAGGATAGTTTAATATTTGCTGTATAAACACCTGCAAATCCTGTCACATCTCTTCAGTTTTGGCACTTTCTCACACAGCATAGTTTTAACAGTAAAATACATTTGGGGCTTTACTGGAAAGATATCCAGAGTTTAAGTTCAAACTAACCTTCTCTGCTGAAAGGTCTCGCCATGAAACATTTACTAAAGATTTTTCCAAAGATTGTCGATTTTTTCAAATTAAAGCCTGAGCAAGAACCCCTTTTTTTCCACAGAGTTAGTTAGTTTGTTAGTTTTGTCTTTATGTTCTACAGAGATATGTGTGAATATGTGGCCATGAAAAACAAACATTGATACACAGTTCATTGTTGGGTTACTGCAGTGGGACACATGCATGCAACCATTTCTTTATTATTTTACAATTTTCCCCTGGGCAAAAGTGTTTTATCAGGGGTAGAACTGAAAATGTATGAAGACATAGCAAAGTGTCTTGTACCTTTTTTCCACAATAATCTGTAATAGTAATGGACTCAGCTTGATGTAGAAATGTGCCTGGTGCATAAAGATAGTACAAAGGTGAAACCTCAACAAAATGTCTTTTCAAATCAGAACTCAGTTTCCTACCGAATCAGAACTGCAATTCACACAGACAAACCTGGGTGTGAAACTTTCCAGTTATCTCTGCGTAGATAATGCAGTTCCAATTTTAGAAAACTGTCTGATTGTGATGTTTACGTAATCTTCAAAGCACATTTGACATATCCTTCAGTTCAACATTTTCCACAGCATAATGGAGCAAAAACAGTTAGGGTGTGAAAAAGACTGTCTCCTCTGTCCCCTTAAAGTGTCCCTTCTATGATTGGTTTAAGGCTGTGGCTTGGGGCTCTGTGTCCTGTCGAAGCGCTGTGCCATCTGTTTTCGCAGGCACCGTGAGTTCATTAGCATGTCAGTCCAACCTTGAACCTCTCATAGAAATCAGGATTCAGGATTCACCCTCCACGCACAGAGGAAGTTTCAGGACTGTCAAGATGACAGGGAGGGATGCCTGAGGGGGAAAAGAGCAACGAGATTAGCATAGGAAATAATGCTTCCCACAGGAGGGAAGTAAAGGGAGTCCTTCTCTGAGAGAATACATTATCCCATTTACGTATTGGCCTATAACAAACAGCACTAGGCTGCAGCAGTGACAGAGCAGTTTAATCCTTGGAGTTTAACGCAGGGTTTGCGCTTGCTAAACGGTCCTTATTAATGGTGCATTGTATCCATTCGTCTCGCCTTTCTCCCCCTTGCTCTGACACTTGATCCGTCTTTTTTCTGTCTTTATCTCTCTCACTCTCATTGTCTTTTTTCTTTCTTTCCTCTCTCTCTATTCTTCAGGTCTGTGATGCTGTGGCTGAACAGGGTCCAGTCCTTCCTCTACTGCAACGAGAACGGCTTCTGGGGCACCTTCCTGGAGAGCCAGAGAATCTGCGTGTGCCACACGGGCGTCACCCTGTGCCAGCGGCCCATCCCTTGCGTCATTGGCGGCAACAACAGCTGTGCCATGTGCAGCCTGGCCAACATCTCACAGTGTGGCTCCTGCAACAAAGGCTACCGGCTGTACCGTGGCCGCTGCGAGCCCCAGAATGTGGACTCTGAGCGCAGCGAGCAGTTCATCAGCTTTGAGACAGACCTGGACTTCCAGGACCTGGAGCTCAAGTACCTGCTCCAGAAGATGGACTCGCGCCTCTACATCCACACCACCTTCATCAGCAACGAGATTCGCCTGGAGACCTTCTTCGACCCACGGTGGCGCAAGCGCATGTCCCTGACCCTGAAGAGCAACAAGAACCGGATGGACTACCTTCACATGATTATTGGGCTCTCAATGAAGATCTGCCAGATGCGCAACAGCAGCATCGACCCCATGTTCTTTGTTTACGTCAACCCCTTCAGCGGGAGTCACTCGGAGGGCTGGAGCATGCCCTTTGGCGAGCACGGCTACCCGCGCTGGGAGAAGGTGCGCCTGCAGAACTCCCAGTGCTTCAACTGGACTCTGCTCCTGGGGAACCGGTGGAAGACCTTCTTCGAGACGGTGCACATCTACCTGCGGAGTCGCGCCAAGGTGCCCACTGGGCTGCGCAACGACACGAGCCAGGGTCCCGTGGATCTGTCTGACCCCAATAAGCGGCAGATCTACATCAAGATCTCCGACATCCAGGTTTTTGGCTACAGTTTGCGCTTCAACGCCGACCTGCTTCGCAGCGCCGTGCAGCAGGTGAACCAGTCGTATACCCAGGGGACTCAGTTCTACTCCTCGTCCTCTGTCATGCTCTTGCTGCTGGACATTAGGGATCGGATTAACCGCCTGGCCCCTCCAGTAGCGCCCGGGAAACCCCAGCTGGACCTGTTCTCTTGTATGCTGAAGCACCGACTCAAGCTTAACAACAGCGAGATGATCCGGGTCAACCATGCCTTGGACATGTTCAACACAGAGATACTGAAACAATCAGATCACCTGACTACCAAACTTTGCTGAAATACACTGGAAAAAAAACACTCACGAAAATGAAGACAAGTCAACAAAATGGACACACAGAAAGAACAATTTGGGAATATTAATCTTTATTTTGTTTTCCTTTTTTTTCAATTTTGACCTTTTTGTTCTGCCTTTTGATGTAATATTAACAACTTTGTAAGTGTAATTGTTAAACAGAAACTTGAAAAGACTGACAAAAAGCCTTTAAGTTGGATAAAGAAGAAGATTGATAGAAATCACTTTAAAGACTGTACCATATTTGTCCCAGCATGTCTGTCATTTCCTTAAAGAGCATAAAAAAAGAGAAAAAGAGGAAAAAATTAAATCTATCTTCTGGTGACAAAGAGGCCTTGATTTTACTCTGAGGGAACAAAGGTTATATCTAAAACTGCCATTCTTTACTGAGTAAAACATTTTTAAAGATATAATAAAGTCAAGGGCAGACCAGATAGCATAATTTTACTTAAGTCAATATGCTTTACTGAGAAGCTAATATTACAAACATGTAAAAGGACAGTTTAATATGAAGACGTTTATACATTTTAGGAGTTAAATAGCCTAGTGAGCAATTACTCTAAGAATTAGCTACAGCTAAAGCTATAGCCTCTTTATTACATCAGAACCCATGGCAAATCTGCATCCCTCTCTTTATGATGTATGGTATGTTAAGGTATGAGGCACTTTGACGCTATACTAAAAGGTATAGACACACCGCAATGCAGCAGTGGATAGTCATGTCATGTCAAATAACAGAAGCCAGCTGTTTATATATATGTATACCTTTTTTTCGCTTAATGCTTATTGCTGTTTGTTAATTGAATGTGTCATTTGAGAGTGAGTGATCAGTCTATGCTGAAACTTTGGGCGCTGCCTACTGCATTTTAAAATTCTACCAGTGTTTCAAATAAGTTGGTGCCTGAGTGCAACGTTGTGGTCTAAAGACGAACAATCAATGCTATTTCGTACAGCTTTGCAAAACGTACACCTTGTGACTGCTGATGTGTCAAGCTTTTCGGGCACCAAGAGCAAATTTGAAACGATCATTCACATGCATCCACAACAGGCAATATGTAAGACATGCATTTCCTTCAGACGTGAGAAGCCCCCACCCTGCACATTTTTCATCAAAGTGAAAAATGTTCCATTTGTGTTTGTGTTATGTTGTTGTTGTTTTTATCCCAATTCATGTCAAAAGGAGGACAGAGCAGTGGACAGCAAGAGAGAGAGAGAGAGAGAGAGAGGGTATATTCTTTGGGGTTATGGAATTACATTATAAAGCCATTGGATTTCTATCAACTTGAGTGAACCAATATGACATATCGTTATACTGTATTAAAGCTTCAAATAATTTAATAATTTAATCTGTAAATCTCCTTTCCATAATATGTTCTTTTTTAAAGTCACACTTTACATAAAACCCAAATTATTCAGAATTAACGTAGTTGAAAAATGTACCTAGTTGAAAAAAATCTTTCCAAACATGAAATGACCTTGCTGGAAAACATTAGCAAAACCATATGTTTGTCTACCACCAGATTATCTCATAATCAAGTAAGGACCATCTAAGAACACTACCTATGAATTATTATTATTATTATTATTATTATTGAAGTGCCTGTTATCTATCCCTTTAATATATTTAGAGATGGGAATTTGTTCTTAATTTATTTACTAAACACACACCAAACAACCAAACAGTATAATGATATTAAAAGAGCTTGAGAGACCATGGTCATTCTTCTCAGAATGAGGAGGGATGGTTTGTGCATGTGGGGAAATGACACGATATTGAGGTTATTAAGGATATTGGTTATTGAGGTTATTGTTATGTACATATACATGTAAATAGCAATTTTGCTTTGGTACAGTTCTACTGAAGACAGAAATTGGAGTAATCCCGCGAGAACAAAGCAGGCCATGATTACTATGATAATCCATGATTTAAATTTGACTACCTTATCAGAAAGTACAAATACTCATTCTCTAGTCTATATCATTCTTGAGTGAGCTACTTTGTAATCTCAGAGAGGGATGACAATTCATGACTGTTTTGATCTTGGTATGAGTTACTTCTTTCTACTGCAAACAAGCACACATTTGATCTATTGGCATAACCTCATTGCAATGTTGCATATACCCATGGATATGTTTGCATATGCCCATTGATATCTGAAGATAAAGCTCCTAATACCTTGCCTATGTAATTTTTGGATGTTCTGTTGAAATCATTCTGTCAGCTTATTTCAAATGAATGTTTCATATAATACTCTATTTCTCATTAAAAGGCTATATTTAATAAGAAGAGCAATGTTTGTGTGTAACACTTTCAACCAATGCTGAAGAGTAGCCTAAATAGTGTAAGGAAAAATATGAGTATGCACAGGGCTTACTGTTCACTGGTTTGGAACAACAAAGGTAAATGCTACTGGCACCTTTCTGCAGGTTGCTGATAACCATGGTAACTTGAGTCGCAAGATCTAATTGTATCTTTATTTACATCTAGTTTGTGAGTGATTATTCAGAGATTATGCAGTAATGTGTATTTTACAGCGTAACACTTGTTTGCAGTACCTTCCATTACAAATCATGCACTCTCCATACCAGGTTCAGGGCCTGTAGTGACGGTACTGTAGGTTTTACATTTCCCTTTGGTACTACTACTCTAGTCTGTCTGTCTGTCTGTCTGTCTGTCTGTCTGCCTGTCTGTCTGTCTGTCTGTCTGTCTGTCTGTCTATCTATCTATCTACTCTAAATAACTCTATAAAGCAAACATACAGCATTTATCAAAATGAGATTATGGAAGTCATTTCAATAGCAGGAACCAGTCAGACCATACCCATACATTCATCACTGGCAGGGATAAAGGCAAAATAACTAGAGTAGCATAAGAAGCTTTCCTATTCATAAACTCTGCAGCCCTCCCATGGCCAAAATGGGTGCTTACACCAGCAACAGAACAGAAAAAATGACACGTCCTCCATTTTTTTTTTCCTTCTTTTTTTTTTTTTTACATGTCTATCAGCATCTCCAACTTATGACAACCCTTGGACACTGATGCCACCGGCTGACAAGTGTGTCAGAGAACGTCTGGGTGACCGTGATGTTCAGATGACAAGCTGTCCTACTTAAGGGGAAATACTGGAGCAGTCACCGGATCCAGTTGGATTGAAACTACTGGTACTTGCCAGCAGACAATACTTCTGTCTGGGGCATTTGTTCCTCGGATACGAAGATGATGATATTTTGGCATATAAAAGTGAGACCTAGGAATGTGTTAGCTGTGCAGTCGAGGGGAGAAAGGATTGTAATCTGTCCGGGGGATAACATTATATTTGATGGCCGTGAGTGATTTTGATGTTCTGCTAGGCTCCCTTTTAGAACATTTTAAATTGTGAGGGTAAATGTGATCTATTTTTGTGGAGGCTACAGCACAACATGGCCTTAGAAAGGAAAGAATGCCTCCTACTGTAAATAACAAAGATGTCAAATGTAAATGGAAGGAAGTTTGAAAATAAGCTTTTCAACAATTATGCTTAATTACACTGAAAGAGTGAATTAAAACATCATCTGACAATAAAGGGATGGTAGCAGACATACTTTCATACTTACTTTGTGTCATCAAGACCTTTCAGAAGTGAGAGATGAGTGTCTGTGGACATCAGTACGTGCACTTATATTCTGTTCACCTCTGCTCTCCATTTAGATAGAAGAAACCCTACTAGTTTCATCCAGTCTTTGCAAACACATAGAGAAGTCAGACGCGCTGTTGTTTGACAAATACATTTTTTTTTTAAATCGTTAGCTCTCTTTGCACATTGAAAAAGCTGTCAAATCAAAGACCAAACATGTATTTTTAAGACTGCTGAAAATATTGGCAGGTATAAAACACTGAAATGGGAGAACAGCTAAGCACATTTAGTGTTGCAGCCATAGAAAAGAGGGAACCGGAAAAATAACTCACAGAAAAAGACTACTGCAAGGTCAGTCCATTCCATTCCTCTCCATTACACCTATGGGTATCTTAGAGTGGTTACTAGCCTAATCTATGCAAGCCACAGCAAGACTGAGCTATATAAAGCACTGATTAATGGTGTATTTATAGTTAATATGTGTTAATGAGGCAAGCAGGTCTTTGTGTGGTAGCACTCATCGCTCTCTTGCTACCCAGCCCACGACCAAAGGTACTGGCAGTTTGTGTGTTTGTGGTTGGGTTTGCTTTGGTTTGTGTGTTTCTGTTTGTTTGTGGGTGTGCATGTGAGTGAGGTGGGGAAGAGAACATCAAACTGGAATTATAAGAATTACAGTGTTCTAGTAAATCATACTGGTTTGGGTTTAATGTTTCGTGAGGTAATGGCCATGATGGTGGAAGCGATTTATAGGGAGGGTTTCACTCTCCGTAATAGGTAATTGACTTGTTTAAATGCTCCGGGTCTTAGTAATGTAAAGTGATGTGGGCTTCACTTTTCTCAGGGTTGGTTCCAAGCTATGACACAAAAGGTAAAACCGAAAGCTAAAGCTAAAAAAAAGACCAACAAATGTTTTACATGGTCTTCTAGGTATGTCGTATGACGTTTACAGCATGTCTTACTATACCAATACAGAGACAGACTTTTCTGTCAAAAAAGGTTGGGAAGTCAAGATAAGCGGGGTATTCACATGCAAACAGATGGCTACAAGCAATGATGTAGAAACTGACTCGTATTCCCAGAGCTGACACCCTCCATTTCATGCAGTGTGCGCATACGCTACACCGAATTCTGCATAGAAAAGAGACACGAGTGCCCCAAACCCAGAGCTGCTGAAGACGAAGCTGAAGCTAACATGAAAGACAAAGGAAATAAAACTCATGCTAAATGGATCCGAGAGGGAAACAACGACATTCCGAGCAGATGAATGTGCCCATTAGGGCGTACAGGTTAAGCTACTGTTACCACTATGTTTTCCTTCCGGGCAGACAAGGGTAAACACACTTGTTAGTGTACACTCTCACCTCGCAAGGAATTAGAGGCTACCTGGCAGGTAGCTCTCCAGACGGTAGAGTTAAGACACCCCAGTAAACACCTTGAGGCTGTTGCTATTCCAGAATGACCAAAAAAAGAAGAGATAAAAATAAAGTGGAGATAATGTAGAAGCCTTAGAGCAATCACCTGGTAGAGTGTTGTTTTGTGGCTAAAAATACTGTGAGATTGCATTCTGTGGATGTCAGCAACCCAATGGATGCAAGCTGATCAGGAGGGAAAATGTCCTTGAATTTCTAAAGAACATCTAAAGCTTTGTGCTGTAAAAAGAAAGATGTTGAGTGTGTGGACACCCAAGATGGCTTTTTTTGGAATCAAATCTGAGAAGAAAATGTCAATTTGACTGTATCTAACAAAATTAATGGGTGTGACGCTTTTCTAAAAAATAATATCCCTAATGAAGCGAGGAAATTTGAACATTATAAATCATCTTGTCTCTCTCTTGCTTAGTTTATGAGGGGTAACCCATCAAATAGATTATGCCCTCTATGGGTTGCTCACATCTGTTGATGACTATGATTACCTCTGCCCCAGGGGCAAAGCCCCACAGGGCGGAAGGTAATGTTTTCGCCCCTGTCTGTCTGTCTGTCTGTCTGTCTGTCTGTCTGTCTGTCTGTCTGTCTGTCTGTCTGTCTGTCTGTCTGTCTGTCTGTGTGTGTGTCTGAAGGCCGACAGGATTAAACAAAAACTACCGGCCCGATATGCATGAAACTCGGTGGAGGGGTGCAGCATGGGCCAAGGAACTCTCCATTACATTTTGACCATGATTCATTCATAGGTGGTTCTACAGTACCCATATTACTGTAACTTCAGTGTAGTGGGGGATTTAGGTTTCAGTTTCCTCATAGGTTTCAGGTTCTTGGCGCTACATGCAATACCGAGCTTGGCCACTATGCCAAAAACTGGCTGTTCCTGGCCATGGGGGCAAAAACTGTCTGTTCCTGGCCTGTACTGTACCTGAATCAAACGTGTGACGTTTCGAGCTCGAAACGTCACACGTTTGATTCAGGTACAATAAATGCCTTAAACATGGAGCCCAGCAGTGTGCGAGTCCGCTCTTTTTCATTTTGATTGTCTGTATAACTCCCATCTCAAATGTACATCTTGTAAACTACTGTCTGCAGACTCTGAATCAGCCCACTCCTCCCTCCACTACTGCTCTGCTTGAATGTGAATCGGAAGTCTTCACAAAACAAGCAACTAACCAACCAAACTAGCGTTTTGGAAATTGGAGAGGAAAGATGTCAAGCAGAAAGAGGAAACTACAGGTGGTGCTACAGTAACCAATTCAAAAAGCGAGAGAGAGCACAGCACATGAGAGGTGGGAGGAAAGGTAGAGGAAAGGTAGGGGGGGGGGGGGGCGTGGACGGGGAGAGCAGTTGAGGGGGGGGGGGGACAGGGACAGAGGTCTGCTCTCTGAGTGCAAGACCCTCTAGTTTAAAATGAGCTGAGGGCGGTTCATAAACAATAGAAATGAAATTGTGCTCGAAGACACAACATTCATTAGAACACATGGATCTTAATAAAGAACTAGTCCGAGGGACGTTGGTGATAGAACATGCCGGGAGGTCAGTCAGGCCACTGAGAACAATATAGCCTGGATTTCCTATCACCTCAGGCCCCTTGAGTCGCAAAACAAATCGTGTTAGCAAAGAAGGATTAGGCTTTCCTGGGTGACAATTATCATGCGGAAACAAACACATCAACATGCAATATGCTCCATTTAGGTTGAATAATCCAAGAAAGACAATATTGTTTTTCAATACTTATGACATCAACCACCCACGTGAACTTGCTCAAGATTGCAGCTCCAACACTGCTGGCCACTCGGATAGGTTGATATTATGTACACATTATTTGTCTTCATTAAGACACCATATGCAGAACTGTGTCTTATTTAGGACGAAATGTTCATAGAATTTCCATTTTCTTGCAATCTTTAATGTCACCAAAATGGGATGTTCCCCATGTGGGTTGTTTGCAGTGTTAGAAATGATGCACAAGAATAGCAATTTTAATATTTTAATTGTATTGTAGGTGTGACTTTTTAAAACAACTTTAACAACTATTGGCAAATGAATTGTGCAAGATAATAGTTGAAAATAGTCACTTACTAACAGGAGCCATCTCCTCTCAGCATGTGCACATATACAGTAGGCTGTGTCCCAGACTGTAGTCAGCTGACTGCCTTGCAGTCTAGCGAGGCACTATACTTTTAGAGGCAGTGTTTTTAGCGATACTTGTGAAGGAGTCTGGATTGAAACGGACTTCCGAGGCAGCATTGTGTAAAGACGTCATGTTGTCATGTCACCAAAATACAGAAATGTGACGTCTGTCAGTTACAACTAACCTCACGCCACCAGGCCCCTGTTTTCTATTCACTGTTCAGTGCTTGGTTCAAGCACCTTGAATTGCCCTGTGGCTGAAATGTGCTATATAAATAAACTTGCCTTGTCTTGGTTTCCAGAGCCCGCTGGGATCCTGTCACACAAATACTGTACAGAATTGAGCAGCCTATACTGTAGACTCACCAGTCGCTGTGAGTTAGAATAAAACATGGACATACCAAACGAAGTAGCCTATTCCAGAAGAAGTTCTTGAAGAAACCTGCTGCACCTCATTGAAGGTTTATGGGTAAGTGCAAAGTGAATAAGCCTCCAGGGTGGTTACAACTACCACCTGTCGGTCAATCAACGCGGAAAACAAAAATAAAAATAAAATTCTAAGACTCTTAGGCTATAATAGTGAATTGAGTATATTAGAATTTGAAATATATAATTGATGTAAACAAAAAGTTATTAAATGTATATTCAATATGTTAATTTAATATTTTCTTTACCTGTGGTACTGCAACTGCAGGATTCATCATCATCCTCTGCCTCCTCCTGGAATGTGTCACTGTCCACCGCAAGGTCTGCGTCTGCTTCCACCTCTTCTGCTGCGTTGACTACTATAGCTGCCTTCTCCAAACGGAGACAGGTGGAGTCACTGTCACTTTTGTCTTTGAATCTGGGGTCCATGGCAGTCACCTCCTCCAGGAACATCTGGATGTTGTGGTCCTGGTAGCGTCCAGCGATATCAGTCCAAACCTTCTGTTTAATGCCAGACACAAACAAGAGAGTCTTCTTCTTGAACTGTGAAGTTCTTCTTCAGTTTCTGGAGTATGGGAAGGATCTGTCCGCAGGTGGTGCTTTTCTCACTCGATACACACATATACAGGAGATACAGGAGTATACAGGAGATACCTACACTGGTTACCTGTCAACTCTAGAATAGACTTTAAAATACTATTACTAGTCTATAAATCTCTCCAGGCATGCACCTGAATACATTTTAGACATGCTTGTCAGGTACATGTCCAACAGACCACTCAGTTCCAAGAGCCAGGACCAAGAAACACGGAGAGGCAGCTTTTAGTTTCTATGCCCCCAACCTCTGGAACACCCTGCCGGAGTGCCTAAGAAGGGCCGAAACAACGGAGGTCTTCAAGCGAGATCTCAAGACGTACCTTTTCGGCCTAGCCTACAATCACTAGCCAGGACATAGAGACACCGGAAGGCAGCCTCCAACCTGCCTGTGAATCCTCTGTATACATTGGTGTATATTCTGTTATGCACTGTATATATATCGAGATGTGTACAGAAGCCTCCAAATGCTGCATTTTATGTGTTTGGGACACATCCCTAAGAGTTCAACCCTGAGGAACTCCTCCGTCCTCTTAGAATTGGATCAATAGTATGTATTGGCATTCTGGGTGTTCCTTGGCAGAGGATCATCCAGCAGTGTACTAATTACTGCTAATTGACTTTACACAGTCCTGGTACTTAAGGCACAGGGACATTGTGTCCATCCTAGCTCCCATGTCGACAAAAAGGTTTCACATATCCTGCCACTGTGAACTGGGAGCCCCACTTCTGACGCAGGTAATAACTTGGTTCTGGGGGCCATGAAAGAATAAAACAAAAAATGCATCAACATGAAGTAGATGACATGATGCTTGGAAAGCAAAGGGAACTGTTTAAATTAATGGCAATACGGCTGTGTTCTTACAGCCATTAATCTCTTACAACATAGCCTACATAAATACATAAGGTGAACAGTAGTAATATTGTTATCACATTTGTGGGAATTGAGATTGAACAATTAGATATTGAAACAAAAGGTAAAAATTTAAAAAGGCTATCTTTTTGGATTGGTCCCAAAAAAATAGATTCTTTTAAAAGCAGGGAATGTGCACCAGACATGGCTTTGCTTGCTGATTGGCTATAAAGTCCCTGTCACGTTATGCGACAATCTCTTTCAAGTGACTTTTATTTACTTTTGCATTACTGGTATTTAATAGCTAAGGTATTGCGTAAGTTGGAGTGGTGCAACCAAAATTAGTTGAAACTAGCTAGTAACTGGAGTGCTCAGAGAGCACAGACCTCCGGTCTGAATGCATTTCGTGGCTCTGTGTCTGAATCACCCGACACTCCGGGCTCTCCCCACACACACCCCAGTCCAAACCCCGTGTCTCTAGCACCCCCACACAGGGATCTGGCTTCGTTCTATGTTTTGTTTTCATTCGTGGATCCGACCCGTGATTAGGATTACTGCTCTGCCCTTGTCGTATTGTGTCTGTTGGCTGAATGATTGTGAAAATCAGATCTTGTGAATAGATAGGGCCTATATTTTTCTGATAGGATTGATTTTTGACTTTAGACATATTATATTATATAATAATTATAGAATTATTTTGATAAGCAAAATATGCATCAAAACAAATAAAGTATTTATTTTGGAATTACATTGGTCTCCGACATTGCAGGGTTATTTTGACGGTAGTATTGATTGATGAAGCTGACTGAATATGAAGTTGATCAGATGAAATCTGTAGGAGGAGTTTGTTAAAATACGAGGCATGGAAATGGTAAAAACAAGGAAAAAATGGCACATTAAGAGCAAAATGGCTGACTTCCTGTTGGATGTTGGGTAGAGCTCCAAGAGACATTTTAGTGTGTCTCGATGAACTACATATGCCCACCGAATTTCGTTCACCTACATCAAACTGAAAGGTGCGGCTCGCCATTTTAAATGTTCTAGGGGGTGCTCTTGAGCCGTTTTGCCACGCCCATTTCCGTCACCCATGAAATATAAAATTTTTCACCGGGACTGACGTATCTGCAAAGTTTCATGCATTTTCATCAATGTTTAGGCCGCCAAAAAGGCATTTGTTTGGGGAGGAGAAGAAGAAGAAGAAGGTAGGAGAATAATCCTTACAATTTCAATAGGGCCTCGCACCGCCAGTGCTCGGGCCCTAATTATTTAGTGACAGGAAGTTGTTCAGCTGTTGAAAAACTGCTTTTTCAATGATTTTACTTAAAAACGGGAGGTTTGATATGGGCCATTGTTCATTTGTGTGGTGTCTAGATCATTCTTTTTTTTTAAGAGTGCTTGACGACTGCAGTTTTCAGGGTTTGTGGGAACACACCTGAAAGAAGAGATGTGTTTACAATTTGGAGTAAATCAGAGGCCATGCAGTTAGATACATTTTGAAAAAAAAAGCCTGTAGGCAGAATATCAAGGCAACAGGAGGAGGATTTCAGATATTGTATAATGTCCTCCAGGGTTTTATGGTTGATCGGATAAAATTGTGTCATGGTATTGATTTTATCAATATATCTTGTACCTGATATGGAGGCACTGACTGCTTGTCTAATTGTCAAAATCGTGTCAGTGAAGAATGAGGCAAATTCATTGCAGGCCCTGGTGGATAGAAGTTCAGAGGCTACTGACACAGGAGGGTTTGTTAACTTTTATGTGCATGGAGATAGTACTCTCAACGAAAACACAGGAATCATCAGAGAGTGCAACATCAGACACCTCAACCTTTGAAATATTCAGACCTTTGGTGATGATCAAGTCCAGAGTGTGCCTCTGGTTGTGTGCGGGCTCCGTCACATGCTGAGTCAGTCCATAGTTATCAAGGACAACACCATTCTTTAGCCCCTCTGTCCTGAGGGTTGTCAACATGGATGTTAAAATCACCAACAATAGCCACACAGTCAAAGTCAATAAAGATAATAGACAACAGTTCAGTAAAGTCATCAAAAAAGTTGGGACAATATTTAGGTGGCCTGTAGATGTTTAGAAATATGGCTCGAGAAGATGAATTCAACTGAACAGCCACATATTCAAAGGAACCAACATTTCTGTAACACATCTGCTTACATTGGAGGGAGTCATTAAACAAAATGGCACCTCCACCTCCTTTCTTATGCACTCTAGCCTCACTCATAAAGCTGAAGTTGGGAGGGGTTGACTCGATAAGAACAGCTGCACTGTTACCTTGGTCTAACCAAGTTTCAGTCAAAACCATGAAATCAAGATTGTGCTTGATAATAAAATCATTGATTAAAAATGTATTTCCTGGTAGAGACCTGACATTTAATAAAGCTAAAGTAGCAGGCTATTTGGTAGGCTACTAGTGCACTACTGATACACGTTTGGCTTTGTTTTGTGTATCTATTTCGATGGGTGTATAGAGCCTTTTTTTTGCAAAAAAAACCCCCAAAAACACAACATTGACCAACAGCATCTTATTTAAAAATATTGTGCAGTGCTTTACTGCCCCTTGTGGTTGCGGGTTGTAATATGTTTTTTACCGCCGCTGCTGTCACACTATATGCCTGCAGACGTGGGAATATACTTCTCGTGACTGTAGCTCGCTCCCTGTTTTAGCCTGGCTTGCAGCTTGGCTAATCCAGGGAAGCATGTAGAGCGGAGCCATCAGCGCCAAACTTAACTGTATTCCATTTGTGGCAATAGATGGTCAATCAACCTCTGACGTGAGTGTTCCTGAATGAAATGGAAGTCAAGCCAGACACGTATGCATACGAATACAGTTCATGAATACAGTAGGTTAGAACATTGCCCAAAAGTTTGAAAGTGGTCCCATGGTCTCCCCTCTTGTCTGGTTGGTTGACGGTAGAGGACTATGCATTAACTTGACCTCCTCTCAACTCCCTCAGATGACCTCGGATTTTCCCCTTCTGGCAACACTCAGCAGGAAACTTCACTGAAACGTCACTGAAACGCACCTGGCCCTGAGGGTAGAAGAACAAATCTGCAACCTCAGACAATTTTACCCTGTGGGTAGCATTCTCCTGTGGCTGCCTTGAGAGATACAGTATTGCCTAAAAGGCCAGTGCATAGACACGAGGGTGGGAAGGCAAATAATGTAGATTTTTGTCCTTGTTGTTGTATTTGTGATGAATCATGCTTAGCATGCAGGTATGCCATGTTTTGGCTAATATGCACATTTTGGTCAGGTGTGCGGGGACTCTTTATCTTGACTTGGACGTATGACAATTCAGTTATGAAGACATGTTCCTCCTGTACAAAGGTGCAAAATGCAACTGTTATTGTGTTGTACTGTACATAATGTATTTGGTGTTTTCTTTGGGCATATAATGGAGTAGATAAAATCTTGAGGCCAGGGCCTAACTCAATGAGAGATAGGAAATAAAAGGAGAAAACTGAAACTATTTCCACTGAACGAAGATAGAATGAGAAACTTTGAATCATGAAATCTCTATCTCAAATTGCAGCTCTCATTCATATGTCGTATCAGGGCTTTTTTGGAAGTGAAAAATGCATCAATGGCAGGCTTGTATTTTGGGATTCAGTATCTTTTTTTGTTGCATCTGTGTCTGAAATGAATGAATAAAGTTTGATTTGATGACCCCCCACGCAACACGTCTCACAACCACCCAGTCCAAGTGAATTTCAATATGAAAGACATTTAAGGGGAGACACTACAGTTGAATATGATATTTTTTTCCTTTAAATATATCCTCATTAATTTTTACCAGTTTAATCTTCACATCAAGAGAAATGTTTTTTGTATTACACTTTCTCTCTCAAAAAAAAAGTGTAGGCATGCAAATTAGGCAATAACTCATTAAATATGCGGACATTTGCATATATTTCGGTATCTACTATCTAAACAATGGAGAAAGACTCTCCCCGCTTTGATTTAGCAATGAAAACCGGCTTGCATATTAACCTGTTTTTGTCAAATATATCCATTGGAGACATTATTTTTTTATCCAGGCATCTTAGTTTTAACAGGTTAATTATAGCTGAACATGTTTCGTTTGCTAGTAGATGGTATTCATTCCGTTCGCGATAACGTTATTGCAGCCAGGCTAAATTCCTCCAGGGAGCCAGTGACAGGCGAGTTGAAGAGCTTCACTCCCCGCCAGCAGGAGCTTTGGCCGCTGCTACCGCATCTTGGATAACCCGCTGAGTTCGTGGCTGCTATTTCACACTCGCCCTTGATCAATCCCAATACCGATCCATGATAATAATGAATCAATCTTGGTTGATCCAAAGAAGTGCCGCCTCCTGATCTTGCGCTGCCTTATATTCAAGCAAAACAAAGGTACGACGCTTCCAGGATGTGATTGGCTAACCCATTGTACGTCATATTAAATGGCAGGCGTCATCAACAGTGGTCGAGAATACAGATACGTGACATGAGCAAAGGCGGTAATTTCTTGAAGAGACAAAGGGACAAAGGATGGTTATTCTGGAGTAGACAGATTTCTAGGTGTGTGGACCTCCTGGAGGTCATCCTGTCATGAATTAGGTTAGCACAGCTATGTGAAAGGTTGAGGGAGGTGGTGAATTACAAAAGGAGGTGATGAAACTATAATTTCTATGACAGTGAACACCGGCCAACATTTTCTGAGGACTGCCCATTACCTCGGAGCTCGCTGCCCCCGTTTCCCGTATGTGATTGACAGAATGGAACAACATATTTACATATTGATGACCACTGCCTAACCTTCGATGCTTGAAGGAAGAATAGGATCGAATCAAGCAAACAGCTCGTCCTTGCTTGTCTCAGTGGCCCCCGAAATAGTGCAGCGGTGAGGTGTAACGCATTCATATCTGATGTTCTGTGAACACTAACAAACTAGCTCTCCCCGTTGTCTGATCCTGGTTGGCACCCAGAAGATTGATGGCTGCGACTTGAGGCCTGTATTTCAGCGACTCTGCCTATTCCCCTCTGACAGCGTTCTATAAACTGCTTCCTATGGTAAATCTGGTGGCTCCCACCCCATCTGTCTCTGTCAGTGAGAAGCACAGAATCACACAGGAGAAAGTACACATTCTCTCACTCACTCACACACACACACACACACACACACACACACACACACACACACACACACACACACACACACACACACACACACACTATACTCAAAGATACACACACACACACCCCAACCCAGAGAAACACGCAAAGACCACCACGTCATTTACCCCAATACAGCAAACACGCCACACTTCTTTGGGTAACAACATAATTTATAAAGCCCCTTGTCCTCTGGGGGAGGCAGTCAGCCAAGGGTCTTCTGTGGATTAGAGCTCTGAGTGGATGCTGGGGGAGTCGCCCCCAACCCACCCTCTCCATCTGTCAGAAGAAGCATGGTTAGGGTCACCAGAAAATCAGGTGTTCCCCAAGGGCGGGTCACTGTTCCAGTTTTTATTCCGTGCAAGGAGCCGGTGACGTTTTTAGGGACACACTTTCCTCCAGGGTGTTTATAGGAGTTTCTCAAGAGCCAAATGCCCAATTAACCCTGGTGCCCTAAGAACATTTTTGGAAATTATTAAACGGTTTCCAAATGGCAAATTTAATTAATAAAATGAGGGGACACTGGGCCCACCTTATTGTTGAGAGTGCAGAGTCAGAGTCAGAGTCAGAGTGAAGTCAGAGTCAATCAATGGGATTACTTTTGGCCTTATTTAACCCCGCCTCCCAACTCTGTTTTTCCGCCTGCTCCCAACCAACAACGACCACAGGGCCGTCACATGAACAATAAGAACCGTAGTGTTAGAAACAGAACAGATAACAGGATGGAAAACAGGAAGGGAAACAGACCTGATACATGTTTTAATTGTGGTAAAGTTGGTCACTGGATTAGAGAGTGTCACAGTTACCGCAAGCTGTATGAAAGGGAGGAGCCTCAAATTTGGGGTCCAGCGCCACCTGCTGGGGTTCCCTTGAACAACCCACAAGGTAGATTTTAACTAGCCAATATAGACCCATTTTTTTTAAGGTAAATAAACAGGACAAGACAGATGTAGCTGAGGACGTAAGGTTTGTACACATATTTTTTGTCTTTTTTGAGTGGCCATGGTATAAAAAGGATAATACACTCTGAGGTGTGCTATTATCGAAAAATAATGCACTTCGTGGAGGCTTCGCCTGGTGAGGTAATTAGCATGTTGTGCATTATTTTTCGACAACATTACACCTTGCGTATTGTCCCTTACATAACATGTAAGGCACAACAATAGATATAGAATAATGTCTGGGTTGTTTCTAGTAGTACAAATGTATACCACTGTAAGATCACAAACCTTTGATGTCATCATCCTGAATACACCCCACTCCCACCCTTGCCCCAGTACCAGTGCAGAAGCATGTGGTGAGAGGGAAGCTGATCAGAAAGGACTCTAGTGTGAACATAGAGAATCCTAATGTGATGGAGACCATCTTACAGCAGGTGAGAAGTACTAGCGGAAAGAAATGTTCTAGCCATCTGATCAAGACAACAGTACTTTCTCTTGTAAAGAGACATTTGATATTCTGTAGTGAGGCCAACATTACTTTGAGATCATCATCCGGTTGAGAGAGACCAACAGTACACTCTGAAGAGAGCATAAGTCATACTGTGAGACATTAAAGACTCTCTTACTCAGATCAAGATGAAGCTGAAAGAGAGGGGGTTGACTGAAGATGTCGAACTGAGTTGGAGAAAGCAGTCGGATGGAAAGGTCTTCCTGAAGGAAGAAGGGAGTCTTAAGAAAAACAATGTAATAAGGGAGAGGAAACCAGTTTTGACCAAGAGGGAGCTATAAAGATTTGTGTCATGCTTGTAGGGCACAATTCTCTGCAGGGCGGAGCCTCATGACTTCCAGGGCGCACTGATACCCGGATGCACATGACCTCCAGGGCGCACTCGCTTTCACTCGCAATTCAAGTAACGATAATAATGGAAATTGGAATTAATCGTCATCAATGCTACAGTACCCCATCTTTCGTGTTTACAGATTTTGACCGAAATTATGTTAGTCAACCACAGTCCTTATGTTCAATTGAAATCTCAGCATTCTGCACAGCCGATACATAATTTGATGACCACTAGATGTTAGTAATCTAGGCATAACATGCAATAAAAAGACTAACAATCTTAATTGTGTTACAACTGTAATATTGCGATGATGGGCATATTTGTACAGTACATTTTAAGTTTTCTTCTCTTACAAATCAAAAATATTCCCTCACAAAAGTATGTTTTAACTTTGTTTGTATGAGTTAAGTTTTTATCCAGTTCCTTTTATGTAAAGCACTACGTGCTACATTGATTTGTATAAATGGTGCTGTATAAATAAAATGACATTGACAATGACAATACAAATTTGAAATGATGAATGTTCGAAAACTACCGTTTTCAATATTCAACCTGTCAGATCTTATTGAAAGTTTCACAAGACAGACATTCTAAAATGTCTCTTCTCTTCACATAGCAACAGTTAAGACATTCAGTATAAGAGTGAAGGTCTGGTAATGCTACAGTATGCAAGAAACATTAGTGTTAAGCTATGATGCGTAACTATTGCACAAACCTCTCTAGAATGACCAGTGACCACGGGGGTGGTTGTAAACGTTAAACTGATTGTTCTGGATAACTCATTAATCAGTTTTGTGTAGGAAGCACTGAATCCCACCTACAAGTCACCCCGTGCATCATCACTTCCAGGTCACAGCATCTTTCCACTCTGCTTGGGTGTTCTCACTCGATGATGGCGGCTGCTGGCGTGTTCTCGGCCCGAGGAGGTACCAGGGTCGTAGGACCATTACCTCATGCTGCACCGGGCTCGGCTTGGTGGCAAGGCAAGGTCAGCGCAGGGCCGAAGCCGCCTGCTGTCAAAGCACCTTGACAAGGACAGCTCCACCGAGCCAGTGGGATGTGCTAGCCGGTCCAAACTAGCCTCCCCACCAACCCCTACTCCAGGCTCTTTCTCCTGGCCCCTGAAAGGACACGTTTGTGAGTGTGTGTGTGTGTGTGTGGGGGGGGGGGGGCCCTCCCCTCCATCTGGTGCAGAGTGCCTCTGTCAGGACGTCAGACTGTACAAAGTAATGAAGGGTGTCATCAAGGTTACTGCATGCTGGAATGCAGCCTGCGCCTCCTCACTCTCTCCTGTCTCCTCTCTCTCTCCTTCCCTCACTCTCTCCTGTCTCCTCTCTCTCTCCTTCCCTCTCTCTCTCCTGTCTCCTCTCTCTCTCCTTCCCTCTATCTCTCCTGTCTCCTCTCTCTCTCCTTCCCTCACTCTCTCCTTCCCTCTCTCTCTCCTTCCCTCTATCTCTCCTGTCTCCTCTCTCTCTCCTTCCCTCACTCTCTCCTGTCTCCTCTCTCTCTCCTTCCCTCACTCTCTCCTCTCTCCTCTCTCTCTCCTGCGCCTCCTCACTCTCTCCTGTCTCCTCTCTCTCTCCTTCCCTCTATCTCTCCTGTCTCCTCTCTCTCTCCTTCCCTCTCTCTCTCCTGTCTCCTCACTCTCTCCTGTCTCCTCACTCTCTCCTGTCTCCTCACTCTCTCCTGTCTCCTCACTCTCTCCTGTCTCCTCTCTCTCTCCTTCCCTCTATCTCTCCTGTCTCCTCTCTCTCTCCTTCCCTCTATCTCTCCTGTCTCCTCTCTCTCTCCTTCCCTCTCTCTCTCCTGTCTCCTCACTCTCTCCTGTCTCCTCACTCTCTCCTGTCTCCTCACTCTCTCCTGTCTCCTCACTCTCTCCTGTCTCCTCACTCTCTCCTGTCTCCTCTCTCTCCTTCCCTCTATCTCTCCTGTCTCCTCACTCTCTCCTGTCTCCTCTCTCTCTCCTTCCCTCTGTCTCTCCTGTCTCCTCACTCTCTCTCTCTCCTTCCCTCTCTCTCTCCTTCCCTCTCTCTCTCGTTGCGTTGTGTTGCAAGCTAGATATTTACAAATGGAGAATCATGGCCCATGGCAAAATGGTTTGGTACTAAGTGATAAATGGAAAAAATGTATATGTTTGATCCAGCACAGTTCATTATATCCCCGGTACAAAGCAAAGCATCATGGATATACCGTTTCATTTGATAAGCATCTTTTTAATTAGTGACTTTGCTGAAGACTGGAGATAAGAGATGGCACCAATATTCCAAGTGCTCTTTTCACAAAATAACTTTGCCAGTGTGCAATATTATTAATGCAGAGCATGTATGTGCAATTACTTACTAGGCATAGCCATTAAATCATTAAGTAGCCCTAGAGTAACCAGTATTGACTAACAACAAACACAATACAAGATCAAACATAATGCCTATTGTTTGGTGCTTTGTGAACACGCTGTACACCTTTAGACAGACCCATTATTCCTCAGCAGCTCCATGTGCATAACCAGCAAAATGGTGTCCATCAATATATGATGTACTTATATGCCCTTAGCTGCTAGGTGAGGTCGGTTTGATCCCCAATTGTTGTACAGTACATATGGTTTGTTGAAATAGATTGTTGCCTATAGATGAAATGTTTCCAAGCATCCTCAAATATTAGCAACTAAAGGAAATTGTAGCCTGGAGGAGAAGGCCAAAATGCAAGGTCAAACTGCTTTAGTATTCTATTAAATCGGAACATTAGCTATAATGTAGTGCATGATGATTTTATAGTTAACAAGCTAGCCATATTTCAAAAATCTTAAGATGTGGACTTGATGCTATAATGAAATCTAATGAGCCCTCAAATTCAACCAGAGTTGAAGCTTCATCTTTAGTATGCTGGTGGGTTTTCCTGCAGGGCTTGAGTCACTCTCAAGGGCAAATGTTGTAATTAGCTCCTGTATGATAGCTAACAATGTTATAGAAAAATAAATCATTCTCAGTGTTGTTCCAACACCCCCTCATAGCTGTTCATTTAACTGTCGGAAAAGTTAACTTTGTGAACTTCCCATGTTTCACGTAAATAATATTTATGGAGAAACGGTACATTATAATAATGACAAAAAGGAATAATCACACAAGCATTTTGAGTTTGTTTTATTTAACATTGCATTTCACATGCGGTAACCCACAATTACCCCCAGCGCCACTGAAAAAAACACATTTATGATGAGTCTGGCCAGAGAGTGAGATGTCACCTGCATGCTCTGGATGGCGGTGGCATTAATTTTCAGTCTGTCGCCAGTGATGTATGGGGCTATTGGGTGAACATGGCGGGTAGGGCAACCCGACCTTGTGGGAAGCCATGTGGGGTCGAGCTCTCCCCGTTTGACTGAGTCTGGACCCAGAAGGCCCAACACCAATTAAGGCCACTACATCAGCCTGACAGTCCACAAGGTGACTAATTTTTGGCTTGTTTGTGTACCACAACAAAGCCAAGTGCTCAGCATTATAGAGTTGCAACATGGAAGAAAGTTTAGCTTCTGAAGCACACTGTGTTAATGTTCAGTAACTCTTGTGTGAGGTTGCCCTTTGGAAATCACTCTGCCTCTAGTTGGTTAGTTTGACTTATTGATTAATGCAGCATGACCAATAGTCTCACGACAATGTAGTTTATGGCAAGGGTGAATAAAGGTGTCTGTGTACAGTTTTGCTTCTAATGGCGGGTTCAGACTGGATGCGAAAGCACAGCGAAGCACAGCCTGTTTCCTTTCAGTGCGCATGTTTACCGATGTGACTGTTCACACCGGCTGTGTCACATTGCAAAGCTCCATGGCCAGCTCGCGCTCTGCAGCGGATAGTTTTGTGTCTGGTCTATTTTTTCATGGGCCGCGAGTGAACGCGTGATTAAAGTGCAGAGGAGCAGATTGCTCCTGCTCGCATGAGTGACACTTCACTGCACTCTCGCATCCAGTCTGAACATGCTGTTAAGGAAACAAACAGACAATTCTCAGAATTTTAGGATGTTTTCAAACCTATTTTTCAATATTCAATGGGAAACGGAACAAAATTGATACAATTTTGCAACTATCCTTAGTTCAAGTTCCAGTTTTACACCATTTCTTTGTGATCGCTTTTAGATATTGGTGGTTTCCATGTACTTATTTTTAACAACATACCTGTAATTATTTTATCAATCTGACGCTGATTTCCCGAGTAGGCTAGTTTTGAGTCTTGATCAGGAATGAATGGACACCGCTAGCTAGTGCTAGCGCGCTGGCTACGGAGACGCTGCTAACGACACCGGCTACGGTGATGCTGGCAGCCTAGTCTAGGAAACATCAGAAACAGGACGCGTTCACCGCGGTCCTGTGCCATCTCTACCTTAAACCTACCTACCAGATGTCGTTCCACCACAGCAGGCCCCCTCATTGGGCCTTTGCCGGTGAGTCTCGCTCCCAGTTAGGGGGAGGTGAACCGGCTGAAGGAGATGCTGAAGGAGTAGGAAGGCATCCTGCTGAACTATGTGGACCTGAAGCTCGACTTCACGTCGGCGGTGAGCTGAACCAGCTGTCAACACGAGTGAACTCCAACCCCTGTCGCCTGCTCCGCCCCATCCACCTCCTCACGAAAATCCACTTCCTGGTTCCAGCCAATAGTATTACAGCTATATAACCAGGAGGTATTAATGAAATAATTGGTGTAGTGGTTCACACAACCCACCATCAAGAAGCTTATTCACCACCCAAAACAACACATAGTTGACGCCTGCAGGTCTAATTTCATGGTAATTAGAACAGACACATGAAAATATTATTTTGAACCTAAAATATTGCAAATGTGGTCTGAGATACACTGCACTCCCCAGATACTCGGCAAACTATGACAGCGAATAAAGCCATATCCTACAGTATGTGAATAAGCTGGCAGTCATCACTGTTTCATGTCTCTGCTCTGCAATATAATACTGTCATTGCAGACCCTGCTGCTGACGAGCGGGGTAAAATATGAACAACATTCAGTCACAGACATTAGTCACAGTCATCCAGGAGGGCCTTGAGAAGTTTTCTCTGTTTTGCTTCTTCTTCTTCTTCTGTTAAGGGCTCTGGGTTTAACATTGCTCACAGAAAGAATCCCAATTCATGAAGAGACCAAGGACAGGAGCAAATATAAAAGCAATAAAAGATATCCGGGAGATAGTTGCTATCCACAGCCATCACACAGGGAAGCATGCATCACGCTTTTGTCCTTGAGGCATTTTTTCCACCCGCCTTCCAGTAGTCGTTCTGTCATATGAAAAATGTGATTAAACAGCTCCTCAGCCTGAGAAACTGCATACAGTTTTCCAAAGTCATCATATCTGCAGCCATAGATATTCCCCTAGTGCCTCGCTATCTGCACATAGATTACAACCTGTCCCCTGCAATATTTTGTTGTGCAGAGCACATTCCTGACGAACCCCAAGAAATGGAGCAACGCCAGGGTCATTGTTTAAACCGCAGCAAACATCAGTTTTATGAACTGCTTGTGCTTGTAGGTTAGATCACTGAGCAGTTGGAAGTGAAAGTATTGCATAAAGGCCACAAGGAGAGGCAGCATTCATATAGTGATGCAGTGTCTTCCTGCCTGTGGTCAATACTAATAGCACACTAATAATTGGTCAGAACACATCACTTGTTTTGGTTTTCCAGAGACAGTCAAAGAAAAGACACGCACACACACACGCTGACGAGTGTGAAAACACGCACACACACACATACCAATTAATGCACACAATGTATGTTGTAAGCCTTTTCTTTTTTGTACATAGGAGGGGTCATTTGACAATCATCCCTCTAGAAAAGAAGAAAAAACTAATTCTGACAGCAATCTGATCAGTATCCACAAAAACACAACCACACATCCAATCAGCTACTGCCTGGTATACAAAGAGGGACATGCATCATGCTCACCCTCCATGGCATACAAAGAGCTATTGTGCGCACTGCAGGGTGCACATTTCTTCGACACCAATGGCCGGTCACCTTACTGGCCGGTGCAGTATGGTGGCCCACAAGGGACACATTCAAATTAAATCTGCCAGACCCTGCTGCAATCATTTTTACTGCTACCTACAATGGGAGGTGGAATAAAACACACTATAACACTGTTCTCCATGTTTAGAATAGCTCTTGACATTATATTCCCTCAGAACGGCGACTTTGTTCTTGCATGTCAGGCAGGTAGCATTTCCATTGAACTCTACAAAAAATACTGCAATGTCCATCTTTCTTGAAACTGTCTTTGTTCCTAACGTTAGTTAACCATGAAAACAGCCTCTCGGTGGCGAGCTGTATTCCGTTCATAGTTCATAGTCGTGTGTGGATTGATTGCACCTGTGACTGCATCGTTCACCTCGCGCGCTGCGCACAATAACAGAATTTCGCCCCGCGTTTGAGCGACTTGAATTTCGCATTGTAGGCCTGCCTGCCGGCGCCGTTTACAAGAAATTATTTTGCGGGCCGGATTACATTATATTTCTGACATCATGTCCTGGGCCGGATGGAGGGGTGTGGCGGGCCGCAAATGGCCCGCGGGTCGCGAGTTTGAGACCACTGGTCTAAAATGATGGGGACCTATGGTCGGAATATTGGGTAGTCGGAATTATGGGTAATCAGATTATTGGGTGGTCGGACTGAAGCTACGCACCCGTTGTATATGACCGTAAATAATCTTATAACATTGCTAAATTCCAAATCTGTCCTTTATTAAAAGTGCCTCTTCATTTTTCCTGTACAGAAGGGATGGAATTGCATATTCAGCTCTGCGCAAACCCAGAAAGTGAGAAAAAAAAGGATGAAAGGTGACAGCAACAAAATTGAGTCGTCACAAAACACAAGGAAATGCATATTTGTTTTTCCTCTCAGACGGTACATTTATTCATTTATGTATATGTTTATGACGGCACATCACCGCATTTTTTCCGTTTGCATGACAGTGCTTGACAAATAGCATCTCGACAAGATCAGCAATTTTTGAAATTATTCCACATCTGCAAAAATGTGAGAGGGCTGTTGCCAACTGTGACGTAATGCCTGTGGGCCGTCCAGTAGTTGTTTGTCTGGTACTCACTGAGAACAGCAGGCCCATTTGTCATTCTCTCTCCTGAGCATCGATTTATTACACCTGGCAGAGAACATTTGAATGCCCAGATGATGGTTGTTTTTTGTAGCGGGGAAAATAGCACAAATATACTGGTCATGAAGTGGAGGTAGCTCCTGACTCAGAACAATGCTATTGTTCCCAGCATGGATATGTTAACTAAGTAGGACCAAATATGAGTATAAATAAATAAAATACATAAATCAATGCAGACATAAATAAATACATGCATGCACAAATACATTTACATTACCAAAACATACTTATTTGTCATGCATTTATTTATTTATACTTATGTCATGTCTGGTCCCCCATAGTATGTTAGCGTAAGAGGTCTCTTATCAGTCATGATCAAATAATTGTTAGTTACGGTTAGTTCTGGTTCTTGTTTCTGATTGGCTGGAAGCCGTGTTAAAATACTTTGTAACACACACCCGGGACTGCATATTATTCAATTTTCAGTATTAATGCGCCTCCCATTTGATCCAATGCATTGTAGTTGTTGTTGTTGCTTGGCAACCCTTTTGTTAGGGGAACTATTTTGCTCGGCGGAATTGAGGGAATGATGCTTCGTTTTCAATAAATGTTAATATTTTATATTGCTGTGTGTTTATTTTACACTAATAGCTGTAGTAACCGTTGTATAAAAGCAATAAACCACTCGAGGCCGTGTGTTATAGTGATTTTAAGTCCGCTTCGCGTCGTGCCTAACAACGCCCCCTAGCTGTTATAAAATCACTATAACACACGGCCTCTCGTGGTTTATTGCTTAAATACAGAATTAGAACTTGTGATGTCATTGAAGTACAGAATGTCCTCTCTCTCTCTTTCTCTCTCTCGCTCACACAAGTCATTATGTAAGTCTGGCATGGTCAAAGGACTGTAAATTTGGAGAGGTGAAGTCAGTCCATTTTGTAACAAAGTAGAGGATATTCATAGTAGAGTAGAACCTCCGAGATCCGAACCCATCAGGAATGAGGGTCGTTCGGATCTCTGAAATTACCGTAACTCTGAAAGTGACGTCAATTTAACAAAATAGAATATTTATTTAATTTACACATTGTATAAATCAATAAATTCCCTATATAAAATTCATTAAGACATTGCAATCAAATACTATATATACACATTACCGTTTTGTCACCTTACAGTAAACATTACAGTTCAATTTGGCGGCTACTTGAAGTTTTGACACCCGTTCACTTGACCAGACTTTTCGGATCTCTGAGGTTCCGATCTCTGAGGTTCATTGCATTGACAGACCTGATTTTCTGAACAGAGCCAATAACAATACGTTTGGAGAGAGAGGTCGGCCCAGACAGGGATTGCCGGGGATAGGATTGAACCTTCTTGTTCTGTCGACAGCTGTAGTGCACTTACAGTGAGCAAGGTTCTGAAACGGGTCTCGAATTCAGCCGGTAAAGCACAGGTCAAGGAAGTAATCAAACAGCATCAGAGCAGCACGACATGTAATCATTTACTTGTCCTTCTAGACTTGGACCTTCCTTTTGGACGTTGACAAACTCTGATAGAGGGCGGCCCTTTCATTGGCCTTCAATTTGTGTGTGACTACAGTACATTTCACAAAAGGCATTTGAATACTTTGTTAATAGACTCATTTTCCTCCAGACAGACACCAACAATAAGTCATGTTTGGAATGACATTTATATATTCGGCCTTAGACCAACTACGGATGGTTTGGCAGAAAACATGTTTTCTTTTATGGTCGTATTTCTGATGTTTCTTCTAAAGACTCACACAGGTATAATGTTTGCTATCTTCCGGTTTGGAATGAATCAGGCCCAAGAGTGGCAGCTCCTCTGATGAAGGCAAAAGGAAGTGTGTGTAAGGGTAGGCTAATTGTTTCTAATCCCTCTAGTGTGACTATTTGGCATTAAAACTTCACCATTCTCTTTTTAAATTGACCTTACCCGGTTTGACTTTGATGTCAATGTGAATCTCTAAACAGATAGGGGACTAAATAGGATTTTCTCCTCCACTGCTGCTACAATAATCCACTTTCTAACATTACTTAACGTGGCAGGGAGAGTCCTCAATTTTCACTAAGTGCTGGAAAGTCAAACACCTTGCTTAGGTTTGCAGTTCAGAACCAGGCAGGTGGTTCCGTCCAGGCGTCACCCATAGGTCAAAAATAAAAAGTGCAAAAGTATAGAATGTTCAAGGTTCCTGCGTCACATGGACATACTGTGTGTGTCCTCGCTTCAAATAACCATGTACTTGTATGCTGTGAATGTCACTACTCTCACGACAAGACCATTCTAATGCCACCATCGTTTCGACCAGTAAACATGCAGTGATTATGAAATGTTTTTAGGGGCCTATGCAGTAGCATAGGATCCCTCTTGTAATTGATGGTATTTCTATTATTATTAAGAATTTCCTGGAAATCCCTGAATACATCTTTAAGTCTGTACTCTTGGGCATTGTCTCTATCAAGTGTGATAAGAACAAATTGTTTCGATAACAATTGTACAATTTGTGGCGTGACAAAGTTGGCACTCATGCTAAGTACTGCAGTGCCCATTCAAAACATGCACACAGTGTCCTCTGTCTGCTGAGTGGTATAAACCATTGTAATTAAGTAAGTAAATAAGTAGCCTTGGGAACCAATGGTTCTCGAGCATAGTGGCCCATAGGGCAGGAGCCTATCTCCTTATTTCCACAATGACCTCAATACAGAGTAAATGGCGTTGTCATACCATACTAAATCCATCGAGAACCAGTTACAAACTTTATCTGGTCATTAGATAGATGGCAGAGAGAGTGAGCAAGAGAGAGAGAGGGAGATACAGTGATGAAGAGAGGGGGACTGAGAGAGGGTCTGTCTGGTCAGTTTTAAGGTGATGTAACCGTAGGACCCCCGTCTCTTAATTTTATTTTTTATTTTGTTAAGGATTATTTTGGGTCTGTATTTACCAGCATGCTCTATCTGCGGTTAAAGGTACCCAACGAAACGTGAATCAAAACAATCCGTTCTTTGTTTATTTTCGAAATTCCTCGATTAAATGGTTCCTTGTAGTCTAATAAACACGTTGAATCACTTGAATGTCTTTCCTACCTTTTAATTTCTTCGCAAAATGATATTTAGCTAATGTTTTGAAAACAACAATTATGTGCTCAGCGTATTGACGCAATTACATAGTACGCGATTTTCGGGGACCACCTTCTCAAATTTGCTCTAGAGCGCAAACTAGTGGTCAAAAACTACATTGGGTACCTTTAATCGCCCAACCCTTTACTGGATTGTATCCATAAATCCATTTCTACTCCCATTATGAATTACTCATTTAGCCCAGACATGAAATTGTAATCTGGAGATGCCTAATGCTACAGAGGCATCACTTACACACACCCACAGCGGGCTACAGCCTGCCCTTTTTCAAATAAACCCAGGATTTTTAGAGCCTCTGTCTCAGTCTGGGAATAGATCACTGGGGAAAGGAGAGACATTTAGTCAGGGCTGTTTGGTAGTGGATGTCATTCGACATCAGCTAGTGACATATTTCAGAGGTAATTGCTCTGCACTGCTGTAAAGTATGTGGGAATAGTGTGTGTGTGTGTTGCACATTTCTGTAATCATTGCACAATGGTTGTTGTTCATATACTGTATGACGGGTGTCTCTTTACACATAGTGCTGCGGTACGTATTACATAATTACATAGTGCTGCAAGATTTACCAGACCACATGGTTTCCTGACATCATTCCATAGCTAACCGAATCTATAGAATCCAGTTGGTGCATACCGCATGAACACCCAATAAACTGTGATAGAGGTTGTGAAAAGCAGTAAAAAAGAAAGTTGACTGACTTGAAGACAATGGATTCAATATCTTGAGAGAAAAAAACAGAAAACAAAGGGGGGCGGGGGGGGGGGGGGGGGGGGGGAATTGGGTACACCAGATTTGGTTTGAAGAGCTTTGTTCCGGAGCGTACGCAAGGCAACAGGAAGACAGCCGTCCAGCCCTTGTGTGAAGTCTAGGGCTCTCATCCAGTTGGAGAGAGACTAGAACAGCTCAATCTGTTACCTTGGCAGCAAAAGACACAACCAACCTCAGCCGACAAAGCACTTGGAGAGCACCTTTCTCCAAACAGGAAGTAACAGGGCCAATACTGTGTCTGTGCAGAAAACGTCCAAAGGGGTCAAAGGGTTGTCTATACATGATGTAATCCACTCACACCAGTACAAGACTCAGTGAGCTCATCCAGATACTGGTTTGTCACAGCACTGGGCAGAGGCAGCCTGAGAGGGACATTTGAGTAACAGGTTTATGAAGAGCCAAACTCAGAACAGCATCTGAAATTCCAAGCATATTTGTGGAGGACACACAGATGACTTATGTGACAGCATATCTTCCTTTATTTTATTATTTTAAGTTGTATTTTCCTTTATTAAGTGAGGCAGATTGGCTGAGAACATGCTGTACAGATCTTTATCGATGTATTCTTCACTTTTACTGAGGTATAGCACGGAAACAGCTGCACCACCATTCGCAACCTCAAGAGGGAGTAGATTCAAGATTCCTTTTATTTGTCACATTTAATGTACGGTGTAGATTACTAATTGACTACTGTCTATCCAGCTTACTGGTTTTGTTTTAAATGCTTTATTTATTTACATGGACACAGTGCTTGGGTGCAGTTACATGGTCACGAAAACTAGCAATAATTAGCCCATAGGCTTGCTAATGCTAGCTGTCCATGGTTTGGTTTTCTGTACTGTTAAGCATTTTCGGATCAAACTACACTGGTTTTGCATGGTGTTGCATGGTTGCATTTTTTGGATCGAGCCTCAAACTTTCAAACCTGTTACAGTAGGGCGGGTCATACTATTTTTTTCATGTGTTTTTCAACCAGGAATTCAAATATGTGCTTATTTTTGGGATAGGAACATTCCTACCTACATCATTTGGTATTTGCAAATTGCCACTTTTACCATTTCAACCCTCTTTATAAGATATTGAATGATATAAGGGAAATCATTTTGCCAAAACCAAATCCCAAATAAATGTACATATTTATCAACAGGCTTTACATATTAACAGAATGTTTGTCACTTCCAAACATCAGTTTCTTACTTTGCCAGTTTGCACAAATCCAGCCTCGAGAACAGTTTTCGCATTTTGTTGCTGCAAGCTGGATGTCAATCCTTAACCATCTGTCTTCTGTTCATATCTTAAGTAATGTACTAATGGACTTCCCCTGCGCCATGTCATTGTTCACCTTGATGGCCCTACTCTGTCACACTATCAGTTTTCAGGACCCATAGGGAAACCTTGCTTCTGCTACAGACATGGATATCAATCCAAACCTCACCCCAATCATTGTTGGCCCTCCACTGATGAAGCTGCCTGACAAAGTCATTGAAGATCTCTCAACTGATCAACACTATGGCTATAAAATGGTCTGTGCAATCAGAGATGGAGTGCTTCCTGCGCCGCTGCCTCTATTGGAGATTGGACCAGTAAACTACAGCCGCTGGCTCACCACAGCAAACAGACTTCTCAGGCTCTGGGTGTCAAAGCATGGTCTGAAACGAACAAATCAGAAGAATCTGCAATTAATTGTTTAATACATCATTGGAGTGTATTATACATGCTGGTTCAAGGTGAAGGTCAAGCACTCCTGGATCGACGGACCTAGGCACATCCTGTTTCAGCTGGACTGTCTCAAGTCGCAAAGGAAGAAGGTGCTGGATGTTGTGATGCCGACTGTGAGAAGATCTGCTTGGTATGCCCACAGTGAAGCCATCCTCAAGACACTGCTGTGCTCTGAGGATCAGAGGGAGAGGATTGAGGGGGTGGAGAGACTCTTGGCCGTCAGGGGAGAGGGGGACCCAGACACTCAGCTGGGGGACTCCTCTGTCAGGACCAGAAAGACACCTGACATCAACTGTGATGCTTCCAGCCTTGGTGACTTGATCAGCTGGTCAGAAGGTGTGTCAGAGCCACCTCTCACCTGCTCACTAAGCACCTTGGAGGTGAAGAACACGCGAGTTGTTGACAGGGTGGGGGGGGGGGCTCACAGAGTTTTTTGATTGTTGCGCGAGTTGTTTCCCGGAGGGGGAGGGGGGGGGGGCTCCTGTAGTATGTAGGTGTTGCTCATTTCTCCGCGTGAGAATTGTGAAGTGTGGCGTGTCAGCGTGAGAAGAGTCTGAACGCGTGTGTCTTGGCAGCCCTAAGGTTACTACATAATATTAAATATTCAGCTTAAGTATACCAACAACAAATTCTACCGATTACCATTAATTGATTATGATTAGCTAGCTTGTTACGCAGGTGGGCAGTCAGATAATTTAGGCTCAGCTGTTTGGCGCTGTATCATACGACTTACATCAGACTTACTTCACAACAGAGACAAATAAGTTATAGTTTGGCAACTGAGGCTTAGGGGGCAAACAATACACTCGTTTGGTTTATGTGTTACCTGGCTGGTTAGCGGTCATCACTCGGTCACTCTGGATGGGGAAAGGGAAGGGGAGGAGGTGTGTGTGCTGTGTGCAGCGCGCCTCCGTTTGGGTCCGCTTTTTGCGTTTACCGTTGACAAAGGAAGAGAGGGAGGGGAGGGGCACGGGTGTGCCGCGGGCACGTGTGGGGGGGGGGGGGGGGCTGGCAAAATGACAACGCATTTTGGGGCCTTATTATTACACGCTTTTAATCGAGAATTGATGGATGTCACCATGGGCCACATACAGTAGGCCTACACTGTAAAAAACTTTCAAAAGGGCACTTGCCTTGTCCAGAGGGCCAAGGGCAGGTGCTCTAGCACCACCTCGTGTCTATCCGTGCCCCTCTCTGTCCGTCGGATATGGTGGGACACTGAATTTTCTCAGTTGTCTGTAGAACACTGTTACAGTAAATTTCCCCTAAGCCGTATTCCCTGGCTGGCCTGGCCTAGTGCAGTCTGACTCGGCGCGTCAGTCGAGTGCAGCCGGGGTTTGCATTCCCATGACAACAAAGCAATCCTGCTTGAAGGTGTGTGATGTGCTGGTTAGACTGTACATGTGGGAACAAAACAAAACAACAACCTAGGGTTGAACCATGGGATGAAATTCACACAGGTTTTATCTCTAATTTCAGATTTTGTTTATTTGTAATTAATTTGATGGCCAAAACTATGATATATAGGCCTGCAATACCATAACTATCTGCCTCAGTAAAATGGCAGTTTAAGTAACCCATCTGGGATTCTTTAGTGTCTAGTGTTTCCCCCACCCTGGTCCCAGAAAGCCCCCCCCCCCCCCTCCTTTTACCGGTCAAGGTCCTCCTAATGGCTCCCCATGGCTCCTGGAGAGGGCCCCTGCCATCCTAGTGTCCAGCTCCATCCCACTATGTGTCGTCAGCTGTCCTTATCAAGTCACCCCCACGCCTCTTTTTTTACCCTTGACTCTCTGCTTTCTGGCTCCCCTCTTCTGCTTAGCTGCTATACCTAGTTTCCATTCAGAGCCTGTCTACTAAGTGCCTATTGTGCTTTATAATATGATTCACTTAAATATCCTGTTCAATCAATCAATCAATCAATCAATCAATCAATCAAAGCTTTATTTGTATAGCACATTTCATACCCAGAGGCAACACAATGCGCTTATCTACTTAGTAGACTGTTATGGACTACAGGGATAATACATAATGGCCGACCATGTAGGCAACATCTCTGTAACTATTTATCGAATCTACTCTACTGACAGTCATGTCTCCCCTATGAAGTATTTAGCCCATGTTTATTGCTCTGCAAATATTCTTAGGCAATAGACAAACATTTTCCAGGAGCGTGCTTGATTGTCTCATTGAGAGAGGTCAGGGAATAGTTTTTCCGCTTTTCAAGTTTGATTTGATATAAAGACGTGCGACCAAATGGTTGTGCGCACATGTCTGTTCTGAGTATGAATACTGGTCATAAGCAAGGTCGACTTGCCAACGTTTCAGTACCATAGTGGTTAGGGCGGTGTTGTGTCAGGTGCGTTGACAAGTCGGAGGACAGCAGATCGAACGTGGGCAATCAAAATCAGATTTTTATTTAGCCAAGTAGACTTCCTCCTATGAAGAATTTGCCTTGGTCTGTTGATGGATGTCAATGAACTTAATGAGCAGTGCCGTAACGCAAAATCTTGGGGCCCCCTCGCAAGGATTAGGCAGGGGCCTTTTGCAACGAAACAGTATTTCGAGCCCTAGTCCTAGGCCAGGGGTTTTCAAACTTTTTGTGTATGTGGACCACTAATGAAGTGGTAATCAAGAATTGAATTCTTGAATAATCAAGAATTTTCGGGGACCACCTCATACGCACACCGTAAAAATAGGTAGGCTACTAGATATATACACACAGTCCTACCTGAATTAATCCACCTCTTAATACTAGCACTAGTAAAACGCTGTAAGTATAACACGCTTGCGTTTGATGCGTCAACATTGACGGATGCCATTCACTTTCAATGGCTGCAGCCAAATGGCATTCTGGTTCCGTTATTGTGGGTATCTCTGTTCAGGCACAGCATGCATTACATGTATCTCACAAGCGTGTTCGGTTGCCAAGTCGTAACTCTGAATATCTACGGACACAGCACACAACGCCACCTGACTATTGAGTGCTACTCTACAGCCCTACTCACTGCCTGAAATGACTCGCCTGCTTCTGCAGAGGAGCAAAGATCGGAGGAAACATGGTGAGAGCTTAACACAATCTTAGCCTAGCTTCTTAGCTTAGTTATAAAATGAGATGACCAAGCAGCTAATGTAGCTGACTGTTTATATCCTCTGCAATCTTCAGCCATTCAAACGTGTTGTGTAACATCATCCAGTGGCAGTACACATGATTTCCTGTCATTCATTTCCCAGCTCTAGGATGTTATTACACTTTGAAAACCAAATGTCTTTCAGGTGTTCCTCTACGTGGAAAGAGCATTTGGGTGGGGTCACCAGAGCCGAGGGACCAATGGAGGACTTGTTGGTTGATCCTCTCCTCCAACCACATCCTGGCACAGCGCTGCCACTGCTTACTACTGGGGAACCACCATGATGGGGCTGTAGCATTAATACTTGATGCACTTCAACCTGTATCTGAGAAAGGCTCTCAGCTGATGGTGCAAAACTGTAGATCAGGTTGTTACACGCCCCCGTGACTACTGTTCTAATTCCGGTCCAAGAGATTTATTTTTTCCACCTCTTTTATTTATATCTTAATGCATAAAATATATATGGGAATGGAATAAGCATCCTTCAAAATAAAAATTACTTGAGCATTGAAAATCCCATTATTTATTGTGATCATTGTCAGTGTTTTAGCATCTTTTTATAAGAGTAGGGCAAATATGTTTACCATTTAAGTTTAAATTACATGTTTATATCACTGAGTGAATAATGCAGTCCACATGGTAAGTACTGTACTGTATATCAGGACTTAATCAATAGGCCAGGCAACCTTTTGTGGTCTGCATCTCAAGATAGCATAAGGGAGGAAGCCTAATCACATGCCATTCCAGTTTGACAGTAGTCAGACTCGCCCTGGAATCTTTCCCAGGAATGCTTCCCCATCACATTCTCAACCCAACCTTGGAATATATTTCCCTGTCATAATAATGGGCTTTGTGGAGGCAGACAAGAGCATCCTGCTACATAATCACAAAACCAACTGACATCCAGCAGACAAACCTTCTGACTGCGATACATAGACATTATGCAGGACAGAGCACATTCTAGAAGTACTACAACAATCCTTCCTTCTAAGCACTTATTGTATTGTATTGTATTGCACTGTATTTTAGATTGCTATTCTTGCACTTTGCCTTCAGCACTAGATTATGCTCTTAGTCACTTGTTTTAGAAAGAAGATGCACTTGTGAGTTCTGGCAAGTAGTAGTACATTGGCTTTTCCTACGTTAAATGCAATTATTGTTAGTCGCTTTGGATAAAAGCGTCTGCTAAATGACTGTAATGTAATGTTATTCTGCTGGAATATATCAGGCTGGAATATATCAGGCTAATGGTGTCAGGGAAACGGTTAAGTCCTCAAATCATTCTGTGCCGTTCTGTCTATCCAGGTAATACACAACCACTGGTCCGGACATTCATTGTCAAACGTCTCACAGTTCCATCTTCTGCAAGTTGACGTGAAAAGAGAGGTGGAGGGGTTTTGAGAGGGTTGACTTGGTCAGACATCCATTGCACCTTGCTCTGTCGATTTCGGACATCCAGAGTCTATGTGAGACAAATGGACTCCCAGCAGACGCGAGGCCAAGGCCTCCAAATCAATCTAATTGAGGAAAAAAGGGGCTTTACCGCAGAGCCCCAGAGCTCTCCTAAACATCACTCCAGAGGTAACATTAAGGGGAGAGCTTGCGGTCTTCTCTCTGTCTAATCCTTCCCACCACTAAATCCCTTAGACATGGCAATGGAATAGATTCAGGATGGCTTTGGAATGAAAGGTAACAAGCAAGGGGTGTCGGAACAGGGGAGAGGTGAAGCTCAGATATGTCAAATTATTTTGGAGCCCCTGGTGGACAAAAACAAAATCACCTGAAGGGTGAGAGGATGGTTAAGCTCCTGCTGCTAACACCCTGATTGTCCAGAATAGAGATAGGAGAAATGTATTTAAAGCACCTTTTCCCTCCACCATAATCTATGACAGTATTCCTTAGTAATGCTCTCCAGTAGTAGTACTCGGCTCAATCGTTCGACATTTGTCTCGGTTTTATTACCTCCACCTCAGCGACGAGCGAGAGGTAGTTTTTGGTGGCATATGTGCGTGTGTTTGTCTGTTAGCAGGATTATGCAAAAACTACTAGACCGATGTTCACGAATCTCGGTGGAAGGGTGTACCATGGGCCAATTTAGGACCCATTGAATTTTAGAGGGGAATCCAAATCACGGCTGGCCATACAGCACCATTCATTTTTGGACCAGGACTACACAGAAACTACCAGACCACTTTTCAAGATACTTGGTGGAGGAATGTAGCATGAGCCAATTTAGAACGCATTAAATTATGGAGAGGATCCACAAGCTGCCCAAACATGGCCGGCCATTCACCTCAATTCATTTTTTTGACTAAGGCTCAAAAAAGGCAACATTGCCCCCCTTCATTATCAATCGGGGGAAATGAAAGGGCCATATCTCGACATGGGAAGGTCAAAGAGACACATGGTTTGGACTGGTGTAAAAATCTCAACCTAACGAATGCAGCAATACCGAACATGCGTGTGCAAAGAGACACGAAATGCAGTCATGGGTGGAGGTCTGTGCTTCCTGAGCACCGTTTCTAGTTGGAGAATGATTTGGATTAGTGAGATTGATTAGTGTCACCTTTAATCTTTCATTAATGTTTCTGACGTCAGGTATTTTGTTTAGAATAACGTGTTGACATTTTGCTCAGTTAGTACCACTTCACTATAGACTGGAAATTAGATTCAGAGAACTTAATTACCTGCTCTCTCTCACAGTATGTCATTGTCATTGCTCAAAAGCAGTACTAATGGGGATTTATTTTCATTCTTGAGTGTTGTAGAGACATAAACATAAGCATGCCAAAATGTCAGTTTTTACTGTTCACCATGCATGTTAAACAAACAAATAATTTATAAGAGTACCTGTGCAAAGCAAGCCGTTCCAAAAAGAAAGGTTACATATTACCTGAGAATCTCATTCTCTTTGAAGACACACAGAGGTCATTTGCAGTCTACAGACTTCTGACATCTCATGAAAGGTCCATAACTGATTCCAGAAAAGCTGAAGATAGCATTCGTTCAAAGTAAGAGAGCTGTGGTAATTTACCATCTTCTTCAACACAGAGAGGGAGAAATTGGGGAAGACTATTTTTTGCATGTTCTTTATTTGGTTTGGTCTCCAATTAGAATTATGTTAACACATTTCCAACTGACCCTCGCATTTATTTGCTCTTTTTAGGATAACTTACATAACACATGACCACAACACAACACAGTGCAAGACCCTCCTGTGCCATAGAGATTGCATTACAGGCCCTGAAGTTAGATTATTTTATTTTTTTTACATGGAGGTCTATGAAGCAGGTCGGGACGATTTCCAACCAGACTGAAATCGTCCCCAAAAGGTTTACACAGAACACAACATTACGCTGATTGGACCGCACTGTGATATTCTGCCTAGTAACAGTCAGGTAGCATACACTGTTGGAGAATCGAACAGGAAAAAAAAACATTTTCTTTTTTTTCCTTTAGTGGGGCGTCGTCCAATCGGCCTAATGAACCAGCCGTCCCTGCAGTACCAGTATTCTTGAGTAGTGCAAGTCAATTTCCTGATTCTGAAGTGATGGAATAATGGGGCGTTCGTTTCTAACTGGGAGGTGGCAAATTGCGACTTGCTACTAGGAATGATTAAATAAAACGCCGCATGAACTCGCACTTCCTCGTCGCAAATTCGGATATGTTTCTCAGCCCCCAGTTGCCGGCTGACGTCAATATCATATCATATCATCATCATATCATTCGCTATAGCTCGAATAGCGACCTACAGGTCGGAGGTAGGTATTTTGCCACTTGCGACTTGCCACCTCCGACCACAAACGAATGCACCATAAGAGGGGGGTTCTTAGCAGGGACCATGCTGTATACGTAACTTCTAAGTCAGTACTGGCTCTTAATTCATTTCCAATTAAATAGAATTCAAAGCATTTTTTATACTGTTTTTTTCTACGACTACATTCATGACATCGATAGCAAATACTCACTTTGATACATTCCTTTACAGTTATCCCCCGGAACGGGATCAATATCTCTAAAAAATCTAAAAAAACACGAATCGTTAAAGGTTCCTGGAGTGTGCTTTGAATTTAATCATAGGAAAGCCTGTATCTCCATTTTCATTCTTTCGGGAGAAAATAAAAAAATAAAAAACGCCAAGGAAACAAATGCAATGCATACTGTAAATAAATACAGTAGCCTACATTCACCCACAGAGCTCAGCTCCTTGGAGGACTAAATAATGAGGCTTCCAGTACACACACATGTGCCACTTGCTCTGCAGTCAAATCCCAGCATGCAGTGCACCGGGAGATTATTTATGCATTATCTAAGGTCTGATGGAGTTGAGATGAGAGAGCGCCTCAGACCCAGAGACTGATTTCTTCTTCCCCTCCATTGATTGGTCCATCTTCAGTCGCAGTTTCAAATGCCAGCACTCTTTTATCCTCTCACAGTTTCATCAGGTTCTTCCTCCAGAGCTTTACATATCTTCTCCTGGCTTGTCCCCACAACTCTAGGGGAATGATACTATATTTGTTTTTTTCTTTTCTTGAAATAAATGTTACTCTTCTACCCTGGTGAGTTATATGAATAATGGAGTTTCGGCTGTCTCTGTTATGGAGTGATTTATTGTGTCATTTTATTCTGCTTTGTATGGGTGGCTAATTAAGCAAATGAATGGAAAAGTGAATTATTGTTGAATTTTATTGTTATGTAAAAAAAGAAAAAAAACAAGGCCCATGAAGGCATGCCAGTGAAGGTGAAGCCAAGTTGTCTTGTGGAGGTATGAGTGAAGAGATGGATGTGGCAAGTGAGGGGGTGTTCACAGAAGGTCTGTGTGTGTGTGTGTGTGTGTGTGTGCGTGTGTACAGTCAGTGGCAGTTAGGACATCCTCGGGAGTCAGATGTCAGATATCACCTAGATATTGTCAGATGTCACTAAGCTATGTGTCAGAAATCAACTAGATATTTGTCAGATGTTACATAGATATGTGTCAGATCCCAGGTATCAGATGCCAGGTATCAGATCCCAGGTATCAGATGTCAGGTACCAGTTGTCAGATGTCACTCGCCACTATCCATGCCACGAACCCCACAACTCAGCACTCGAGTGGGCTAGAGACACACAGTCTTTGCCGGAGGGTGCATGGAGATTGCCTGGAAGTCACTGCACTGTCTGCCCCTGACCTGCTCTGACCCGATGGGGCGAAGTCTCACCACCACACCACAAACCCAACAAGCTCTGACCCGATGGGGCGAAGTCTCACCACCACACCACAAACCCAACAACTCCACCGCTTCACCGATCGGTGCAGGTCTCTAGCCCACTCAGAGGCCAAGTTGTGGGGTTCATGGTGTGGATAGTGGCGTGGTGGCGAGACTCCTCCCCCTCAGGTCATAACCAGTCAGGGACAGTGAACCCCTCTCCAGGCCACCAACCGGTGAAGACCGTGTCTCTCTAGCCCACTCAGAGACCGAGTTGTGGGGTTTGTGGCGTGGTGGTGAGACTCCGCCCCCTCGGGTCAGAGCCAGTCGGGGACAACTGACATTTGATACCTGACATCTGATACCTGACATCTCAAAACTGATACCTGACAACTGATAACTAACATCTAATCTATTTAAATCTGTTCTTACTGTGTTTGTATAATTTATGTTTTTATCCATCTCCTTTTATGTAAAGCAATATGTACTACATTGATTTGTATGAATGGCACTACATAAATAAAATTACATTGACATCTGATCCCTGACGTCTGACAACTGATACCTGCCATCTGACATCTATGTGACATCTGCCAAATATCTAGGTGAAATCTGACATATCTAGGTGACATCTTACAATATCTAGATGATATCTGACATCTGACTCCTGAGAATGTCCTAAAATGGCCACCGTGTGTGTGTGTGTGCGTGTACATATGTTTGTGTATATGTTTGTTTCACACAATTCCATGTTATTTTTCACCAATTTTACAGTTAAGAGAATAACAAACTTCAACCAGCTGCACTCTACATACCATCATAAGTACAGTATGTTAATCCTATTACCCTTAGAAGACGCGCCGACGCGTCCTTGTTCCCAGTTGGTTCAGACTGTTATCCTGGATTCCATCTGCTTTTAAGGTAGAACAAAGGCAAGCAAACAGCATTGCTGTAATATTCTGCTATGGTCATACATATGATAGGAATTTGACATGCCATTCCATAGCAGGTAAGCAGGATGCAGATTGTCTTAGATATAAAACAGGCAGCATTATTCTTTTTAATTAGGGGGGTGATGTTTATAAGCCCCAAACACCACCTCTGGACAATAATGAATTCAGCTCCAGTTAATCAAAATATTGCAGGGAGATAGCAGTTGCCAGGGGCTCTGCCAGGTTTGCAAAATTTAATTAGCAAAGCCATAAATCCTTAGTCTGTGATGTTCCCTCAGGGGTGGAACGCCACACTCAGGAACGGTCCCAGTCTTTCATTGGCTCAAGCGGTGAAGGTGGGCTCCCCTGCGTCGTCTCTGTAGCCAGGATTATGGTGAGGCATGAGAAAATGTCACGACTTAAATGAATGAAAGTGCATGCGGGTTGTTAATGACTGCTAACATGTTGTCACAGTGACACACTATCAAAGCCCATCAGCGTTGCGGGGTGTAGCTACGCCACCGCTAGACGTGTGCACGCGTGTGTGTGCACGTCTGCTTGTTTGTGTTTGTTTCCCAGATACATCAAAGCCCTCTGTGGAGATTAAGTAAGACTGCTGACAGAAGCTGTGAGGTGTCAGTGTGCTGAAGTCTCCAGCGTACAGGAATCCCACACAGAAAATAGTACAGCACAAGGCCTGGGATAAATAAGTAGGTTTAAATTGAAGCAGGCAAATTAAGAAAGATTTGTGGATGCTGAAGTTTGTTGGGTATGTTTGACTTTTTTTTTCTACCAACTCTCTCAGTGAAATAAGAATAAAGTAAGAAGTCAAGAAGTGAAGTACAACTTTTCCTGTCAGTCTTCCGTGGTTTCTGTCTTTGTTTAACAGCACTCTCAGAGCATGTTCAGTAATACCGACACGGACAATAAGCACATAGTCATGATCTTGAAAGAACACTGACATTCTCTTGAGACAAAATGTAACATTATACAACGGTTAGTTCTGGTTCTTGATTCTGATTGGCTGGAAGCCGTGTTAAAATACTTAGTAACACACACCTGGGACCGCATATCATTCCATTTTCAGTATTAATGCGCCTCCCATTTGATCCAATGCATTGTGGGCCTGTTATTGTGTTTTTTCAAAACAACTGAAGATTACATCCAATGCATCTGTTGCTTGGCCACCTTTTTGCTAGGGGAACTATTTTGCTCGGCGGAATTGAGGGAATGATGCTTCGTTTTGAATAAATGTTAATATTTAGGTGTGATATTTAACTTGTGATATTCCCACTATTTCTTTCTTACTTATTACTAGGTGGGCTAGCTTGTAGAAGCTAGCCCAACTTGTAATATTCCCACTATTTCTTTCTTACTTATTATTATAGTTTTCCACAGTTTTTTGGCCCTTAACTACTTCTTCATATTTTGTGCTAGAAACTTCATTCAAACTTTAAAATGTTCATCATCTTTAGCTGTTTCCCTGATGTATTAAGATTTTTGATATTTTTTATAGTTTTTTTAGTAATTTAACTTTTAATAGTAATTGTTGTGCCATTGAAACTGCTGGTGGAATGTTCAGTATCATTATGTTTTTAGAGTGGTGGCAGCTGTTGCTTTGAAAATATTCACTCTCGTGGTTTATTGCTTAATTAAAATATCGTCTTGGTGGTCCTCAGAAATGAGAAGTCACACCTGTATTTATAATTGGATTAACCTTGACCTGCTAGCAAAAAACATATATAACAATAATGATGAAAGGTAGTGGAGTAAATGTAATGGAGGAAACTGAAGCACTTCTAAAGCTGCCGCCAAGCTTCCACGGTTCACAGTTGATATTCACAAGCACATAGAATGAAAGTGCAACCCGACATTATAAGAAAAAATGGTACTCCGGGAGCACAGACCTCCGCCCCTGAATGCATTTCGTGGCTCTGTGTGCGCCAAATTGAATGGGTTCGAAATTGGCCCATGCTACACCCATCCATTGAGTTTCATGAAAAGCGGTCTGGTAGTTGCGACCCAGCTGTGTTTGGGCGGCTTGGGGACCCGCCCCGTAATTTAGATCCGTTCCAAAATGTTATCGTTCTAAGTTCTCCCATGCTACACCCTTCCACCGAGTTTCATGGAAATCGGTCCAGTAGTTTTTGCGTAATCCTGCTGACAGACATGCAGACCGACGTGCACACGCCACCCAAAACATGACCTCTCGCCCTGCACTGTCACAGGGGCAGAGGTCACAACCAAGTGTATGAATTGTGGATGACAATTGCCATGTCTCTCCTATGATGTTATTAGCCTCTCTTACTCTGAAAATGTAATTTAATGTTATTTATTGCTTTATAAATGTTCTTAGCCGGTAGACAAACATACTCCTGGAGCTTGCTCGATCGCCTTGTTGAGAGGGGTCAGGGAAGAATTTTTACAGCTCACTTATCTGGCCCCCGGGTGATACTGTTTTTTTGCTTCCCTCTGGAATATGTAGAGAGTGGGTCGTATGCCCACCTCCCTTGTTCTCTGTAAAGCACATTGTGTTGCCTCAGGGTATGAAATGCGCTATACAAATAAAGCTTTGATTGATTGATTGATTGAATTAAGGGTTGTTTTATACTGTTATATCTCAATGGCCATTTCATTCAGTATCTTCAGAACGTGTTATGTGATGTTATGTGTTATTCAGAATGTGTTATGTGATGGAACAGATTTAGTTACAGAGTCATTTTAAAGTCACACTGATCCGTTACAGAAAGAGTTGAGATGCATACTTTTGAATAACAAGCACCACAAAAGTGTCCACTGAGAGACATTTCTAGCTCTACATTAGCATTCCAACGTTGCCTTCAATGTTTGGCAATTCCACAGACAGAGAGGGAACGTGATAACTCCCTGATAGTCCACCAGGGTATGATTGTACCAGAAATCAAATGAGTTGGGTTGAAATCCCTACCTGTGCCTGCCAGCCGGACAAACAAACATCCCTTCTTTAATGCACCGCAAAGAGGACACTAGAAACACATCCTGTTTTATTAATGTGGTCAATACAGTCCATTAGTCCCAGGGATTTAAAAAGCCATGGAGCAGCCTTGGTAGCCATTAATATTTTCTCTCTCTCTCTATTTCCCCATGATGCCCCAGCTCTTGATTTGGAGTAAGCCAGCGTTTGTCCTCTGGTTTCCCTGAAATGGCCTCGTCTAATGTTTAGCCTAATTGATTTTGATTGCACTGTCCAAGGTTACAAATTGAGTGTCTGTGGAAAGTATATGCGGTTGTCCAAGGTTGACTGTTTTGATTCAATTTGACAGTAGTGATACCGTTCAACCCCCCCCCCCCCCTCCCCCACCCCCACCCACACACAAATGATATGGTTGGGGAAATGCTAGTTTTTATTTCAAAACACAGTATGGTATAAGAACTAAAAATATTCATATAATCAGTTCTAATATGAATAACAGATCGATATCCAATGGTCCAAATATGCTAATACTGGCAGTAGAATTATTCCACAGATGTCATATACAGTATGACTATAGTACTGTAGGGATGTAGCAGAGTAAAAACATGAATACATGATCCTTCATGTGAAAGAATTACAACTTAACACCATGAAATCAATGTCAACCTTCAATGCAAATGGCCAGCAACATACACATGTCCTGGTGTCATTCTATACATCCGTGAAAAAGGTAGCTACATTAAAATGTATTGAAGCTAGCAGTCCATATATTCCATAGCCACTTAAAAAATGACAGTGTACAGTGAGCATTTCTGAGATGTACACTGCAGAGGGCTGATTCGATTTCCCCATGCTCATAATGAATTCTGGAACGTGATATGTACCCCGGACACAATATCAGAGACGCATGCTTCCAGTAAGGTTTGCCAAATACAGTGAATCAGCAAGGCGTGACCGCAGGTTGAGAATACCCATGGCTGACACCAACACTAATCCAAACAGCATTGAACTGACTATTGAACCATTTCAGCAAACACATTGAGAAACAGGTTGCAAGGGAACACTGTCTAGTCCATCTGCTCACGGTCACATCCAAGGGTTTCAGTCATCGCCTCACATTCTGGTGGAATGGAGCTTAAATTGATTACTGTAGTCATAGAGATGAAAAAAATCCCTATGTTTCTTAGCTCAGAGCAGTTCCAATGTCAAATCGGAAACCCTAGTCTGACACTGCCCATCATTTTTCACTAATCTCATTGATGTCAAGCTCAAGTCAGATAGCTAACCGGCTAGACAAAACACACATAGTTGTGCTCCATCCTCCCTGACTTACAGTTTATACTACAGTGAAACTACAGTGTGTTTTTGCTTTCCTCAGAGAGTAATGTAAGGGGAACAATTCCTCTTTTCATTGAGTTGTGTCAGTCAATAGTCTGTCAGGTTTTTGGCAGGCTTTTCCATGTGGTGGGCTGGAGCAGCCATCCTACCCAGTGAAGGAGAGTCAACTGTACTACCTTCCAATTCAACTTGTAAACTGTATTACCTTCCATTGTGCTATAGACTCTGCTAATTAATATTCACGGGGACTGGCAATCCATTCTGCAGACTGTCAACAATGTGGCAGTAAATGGGTGTGGGGCAGGCAGATGGGTTTACAACAAAGGTCAACTTGTATTAACAAGTAGCATTGTTCATTGAAGGTCATTTCCTTTTCTGTTGTACACACCTGTACTGTAGATTCCCAACCGTGTTCATTTGTAATGAAGCCCACCAAAATGTATCATTGGGTCGCTGTCATAAGCCATGGGAACAACATGATGTGTTAATTGCAACATACATACAAAAACATACATTGTACTCTCCATCAAATGGACACATTGTACTGTCCAAGTGTTTATCAAGGCATTTCTGACATTTAAAAGGAAAAAAAGAGGGAAAATTCATGTTTTTTCACTGTCTCTCAGTTACCAGGCAACCATTTTGCAATCTCACAGCCTTGCTCTGCCCTTAGTGTTGCAATATCAATGGGCACCTCTCTCTCTCCCCTCCCTCTCTCTCTTTCTCTCTCTCCCTCTCTCTCTCTCCCTCCCTCCCTCTCTCTCTCTCTCTCCCTCCCTCTCTCTCTCTCTCTCTCTCCCTCTCTCCCTCTCTCTCTCTCTCTCCCTCCCTCTCTCTCTCTCTCTCTCTCCCTCTCTCTCTCTCTCTCCCTCCCTCTCTCTCTTTCTTTCTGGTATGGGTGAAATGTACTGTATAGTACATGAAAACAGTGAAACTGGACATAGGTTTGGCTAATTGGATGGATATGAAAACTGCAAAATCCCAATACCCAACTGAATACAATATATACATGTCTTTCAAGTCATATCTAAATTATATAAATAAAATTGCGGGGCATGCTGTAGGACCTGCAAATACAAAACAATTGTAATTCAATGAACCTCATGCAAAATATTGACACAATTTCACAAAGAGCAAGTGTATAATGAAATGTATGCTTGAATGCGGTCCCTGTAGCAGACACAGGAACAATTTGTTTGTTTTTTTCAAGGTCAGTATGTGTGTCTTATACCGCTGCAGTGGCACACATCCATCTCTCTAACTGCACCCCTGAAATAACGCTCCTGCTACATCGACTCAATTACAATATTATGTGCACAGAAGGAAAGCTCATGGTTCATTTTGCTCGTGCCGGAAAAACAATTTCCCCCTCAGGTCTTAATGAGTGTGGCATAGCCTTTGGGGCTATTGCTGCATAGCTTACAGTATATTATCTTGGTGGTATTGATGGGCGGCACATTGAAATTAAAGGTGCAGCGTGTGATTTGGTTCAGAAGCACTTTTTGTTACCTCCGCCCAAGCGAAAATGCAGGGCGAGATAATGTTTTCGGTGGCATGTGTTTATTTGTTTATTTGTCCATTCGTTAGCAGGAATACACATACAGTTGAGGGTAGTTAGAAATTATCCATCCCACGGCAATTCACCATTGCAGTATTTGACAGGGAAATCACGTTGGAAATCTCGTGGGATTTCAGACGGGTGTTATTTCATTTTAGTGATGCACCACTGCCAGGTGGCGTCTTTGAGCAGATTTAGCAGTGTATTTCTCCTATAGTCTACAAATGATGACCGGATCATTGCTTCATTAAATTTCACATTCTTAAATTTTAATGCTCTGTTGTAAAGCACTTTGAGCTGAATTTGTCTGTATGTAAGGTGCTGTGCAAATAATGTTTTATTGTTATTATTACCTTGTTTTTACTTTTTATTACCCGTCATCCCCTGCTACTGCTTCTACAGGCTCCCCTGACGAGGATACGGTGGCATCCGCTACCACGGCACCACCTGCGGCTGGCAGGCCGGAGCTAGTATGGCAGCTAGCTGGGCTGCTACATCCGTCTCCCTCCGGAGGGAGGCGCCAGGACCCTGTCCCCGTCCACCGACTGCTGGGACCGGGGCCCTAGGCGTGGCCCCATCCCCTGTTGCTGCTTCAACAGGCTCCTCTGCCGAGGCGACGGTGGCATCCGCTACCACGGCTTCACCAGCGGCTAGCGGACCGGAGCTGACATCTGGTTCCTCTCGCTCCAATACCAAGACAAACTGTCCATCCGCTAAGGTAATATCTAGACATAGAAACAGCATGATCTTCCAGACGGTAAACCATGCTAAGGTCCTCTGGGACCCTTCAACTCCAAAGGAGTTTTTGGAGGACACATTAATATCAGAAGCATGGTGTCCAAAACTTGAAAAGCTACTGTGTGACTCTAACCTTGATTTTCTCAGTCTCTCGGAAACCTGGTTAACTCCGGCTATTCCTTCTGCTATTCTTAATATCGATGGTTATAATAACTTCAGGAAAGACCGTGCCCATGGTAAAGGTGGTGGGGTGCTGTTATAGTGTAGTTCACTAGGCCTATGGGTAACACTACAGTACAATACATTTACCTACATTTCAATCGATCGCGTCTACAAACCATCTCTGCTACGCTTCCTTAAAAGTGACAGCAAAAAAGAGGAAGTGATTTGCTAAAGTAACTCTGGATCTTGTCGAGGGGTAAAATCTCCTCATTCCCAGTAGCAGCTTCAATAATGTGTTGCCTTCATCTTGCTTATTGACTATGTCAGCTACACAATATAAAATACGATGTACAATATACACAATATAATACAAATAATATAACCAACCAGTTAACTAGTCACACCGTTACTGCCAGTCGAATTGAGTTTGCTGCTCAACGACGCCTCCTGGCTACACGTGCTACACGGAACAAGGAGGCGGTCTGGAGTGGTCCGAACGGACCTCTAAAACTGTGCTGCGCTGTCGTTGCTGCTCTCCGCTCAACATGTGGCGCGAACGGATACTTCTCATGACTGTATGAGCCCTCCACAGGGACACAGAGCGGGCCGACAAAAATAAATAAATAACAAATCCTAGTACAGGCAACAAAGAACACCCACCACCGGGCGCACCCAGAGACAGAACCGACCAATCACCAGGAGGGAGGAGGACGGGGAGGCGGAGCCAAGCTCGCCATCAGGTAAGACGTATCATGCGAGAGCAGAGAGCAGTGTAGGCTACCAGGAAGTCTTTTAAATAGACTGCCTAGCTGTGAGTGAGGGCTGTGGTTGGATAATAGATGATTGAAAGATTGAAACGCTGATTGCTGAGCTGCCTGTCAGCTGAGGCGCCTTACCCATGTCCTGAATGAAATAACGCAAGGCTTCACTTGTTGTCTGTGAAATCTTGTGGTTCTAGAAATAAATTTAAAAAAAAGTTTGAGCAAGGAAATTGCCTACAAAGACAACAGTGAAACAACAATTTTATTTCAAATGCTTAGCACATCCAATAGTACTGCACATCACCTCACAGTGGACCAGTTTGACACATTCACTTGTGTCACAAATAGAGAATGTGCCTGCACACACAACGAAGAAAGACATCTATAAAGTAAATAAAAAGGTGTCTTTTCCCAGCCTCCCACCAGTGGAATTGAGGGCGGTTTTGTTTATTACTTTCTCCCTGAATCCTGTTGATAAGGCCTCAGACTGCGACACCCGGCGCTTCCCTCCTTCTTCCAGGCATCCTGGTGACAGCTCCTGTCATCATGCTGAACACTCACTTTCATAATTCTGCCACATGACTGATGGCTTTGCCATTTTGTCACCATAATTATGGCAAGGTCCTGAACCGAGGACTTAATAATGTCACAACTGTCACTTGGCTCTCAGCAGCAACGACCCTAGTCATTGATTGTGAGACAGACATCTGCTTTGTTGTTCGCAGCGAACTAATTTAACCTCTCTCTCTCTCTCTCTCTCTCTCTCTCTCTGTCTATCTCTCTCTCTCCCTCTCTCTCTCTCTTACTCAAATGCCATCACTAGTGTATTGGATTCTGACCACCAGGACCTGGTGAATGAGAGTCTAGTGAGTAGCTAGGACTGATCACCAGACTGGTCTCAGGGTAAACAAGTATGTCCCCCAGTGTAAACTGGCCTCCCATGTCATCCAATCCAGTGGGTACATGCCAGTTTGTCTGTGAAGGTGAGCAGCTACCCAGGGCCTGTGCACCAAAGACACAGATGGGCCAATTGGGAGCAGCATAGAAGCTGCTGGCAGACCTGGGACAGAAGAGACGACCAACCTGAGACCAGATCTCGTGCTTTGGTCCACCTCACTACCAACTGTCTACATCATAGAGCTTACAGTGCCTTGGGAGGACACCGTGGAGGAGGCCTACGAACGCAAGCGCCTAAGGTATGCTGAGCTGGCGGCCGATGCCGAACAACATAAAATCACATTCATACATTTGACATAACTAAATACAATTATACCATTATCCAAAACATACACAGACCTCTATCCCATATTCCTAAATCATGTTTAAAAAATATTCAATTTAAAAGACTCCTGAAACCTATTCCATGCTCTAGGAGCATCATAACTCAAAGCAGTATTTCCAAGTTGAGCTTTGACTCTAGGGATCTTAAGAGTCAATCTCACCAATCTTGAGCCCTGTGGAATGGTAATGGATGCATACCATCTGGAAGATGCAATGAAACCAAGGATGGGGTTGAGAGGGTGATCGGCTGTAGACTGCCATCCCTACGGGACACACACATCCAGGACCCTAAAAAGGGCTAATAAGATTGCGTCCAACCCCTCCAATCCTGGTCACGGTCTCTTTGACCCACTCCCCTCAGGCAGGAGACTGCGGTCCATCGGAGATGGTCCATAGGAGCTTGACTGGAACAGAGGAACAGTATAGGCTTGACATTTGAGTGCTGTCACTTCTTTCAAGCTTGAAAATAACCAATACATATTTAAAACTGTACTGATTGACTGTCAGAAAAGGATACCATCTGATGTGCAGAGATTAGAGAAAAAGCAAGTTATTTTCTAATGTATACCATTACCTTCAGGCACATGAAAGAGCAAGGACAACTCTCTGAATGTTCACCGTCTTTGGCACTGTGCCTGCATTCAGTTGCTCAGAGAAGTGTGTTTGTGGTATGAGTTTGTTTGTTCTTTGTGTGCAGGCCTATGTGGAAGAATGTGTGTGTGTGTGTGTGTGTGTGTGTGTGTGTGTGTGTGTGTGTGTGTGTGTGTGTGTGTGTGTGCGTGTGTGAGAGAGAGAGAGAGAAAGAGAGGCTTTGTCGAGTTGAGGTGAAGGCAGAGGAGGGGAGTATAAGTATGATTCTTTATAACTGCCAATCTATCACTTTTCAAATGAAACGATCATTAATTCTCATTTGTTTGCCAACCAGGAGGGTCAGTGCTGAACAGGCAAGTCAACGGCCTGTGTGCATGTGTTTGTGCATGTGCATATACCCCCCTCTGAAGAAACAGAGCAGAGGCCAGACTGACAAGCACTATCAGGACCAGCCAATCGGTGGTAATCCTAAATAGCCCTGTGTTTGACTTGTGCAGTCAGTGTGAAGTGTGTGTTCTGCAGAGGTAATCTCCTCCTCACCACTGCTTCTCTTCTCTGGTTCTCTTCCCTAGGAGGTCTTTCTCTCTGTCTCCACTGTTGATTGCCTTGGCAAGAGCTGGGCAGTATCCAGCAACTGGATCAGTCTGTACTCTAGACCTGATGGATGAAACAGAATGAATTCAGCTTTTTTAAATGTTTACATTTTTTATGAGAATGTAGTTCAGAAGTATGAAGTTCAGACCTGGGTAGCAACATTTGAAATCCTCTTAAATCACCCAATTAACTAGAATGACTGAAATTACTGAAGCTACTGAAATGGATTGGGTTTCATAAGCTAAGTGTCATAATCCAATAGTTGAATTGAGTAAAGTTGGTTAGTCTAAACTGACAAAATGAATACTACGTTTAACTATTTCAAATGTCAGCCATTTGAGTTTTAAACTAAGCAAACCAATTAATCATGTCACTAGTGAATCTTCTTCAAGTTTCTCATTCTTATTTCTTCATTCTTATGCCTACTTATTTCTTATAATTAAATAAGTAGGCATAATAGACTATAAACATGATGGAAGAAAATTATGTCATTATGGTCAAAAATAAGTTTGTTTGCTACCCTAGCTCATTTCCATTACAAACCAAAAATATCAACAGATTTTCAAGTGTAGAGCCCATTAATTAAAACCATGTCATTTATTTATTTCACTTTGTTTGCATGGCTGTTTGAAGATTAGGCTTGAGAGTCCACACAGCCATTCTCCATAAACCCTCTCTCCCCAAGCTGTTGTTTTTCCTAGACATTAAAATACTGGCTTTGTATATCTTAATGAGTTACCACAAACTCAAAACATAGGCTAATTAGAACCAAATTAGAAAGTAGGGTGTAAAGGCCCTTTAAATGACGACCTGATGAAAAAATTATTAGAATAGTGTAAAATTCAAAGGCTATAGCACTTATGGTGAAAATAAATGCATGTGAGAACCATGTGCATAGATCGACTATCTGATGACACAGTATGCAAATTACGCTGAAGTTAAGAGACAGTTTTAAAAAGGAGTCTGCCATGCATCATTTGATGTGGAATAAACCGTCACTCCGATCTGACTAATGAGTTTCAATTCAAACTGTTATGAATACTGTTATAATCTCTTACTCTGAAAATGTAATTTAATGTTATTTATTGCTCTATAAATGGTCTTAGCCGGTAGACAAACATACTCCAGGAGCTTGCTCGATCGCCTTGTTGAGAGGGGTCAGGGAAGAATTTTTACAGCTCACTTATCTGGCCCCCGGGTGATTACTGTTTTTTTGCTTCCCTCTGGAATATGTAGGGGTGGGATGTCTGCCCACCTCCCTTGTTCTCTGTAAAGCGCATTGTGTTGCCTCTGGGTATGAATGCGCTATACAAATAAAGCTTTGATTGATTGATTGATTGAATAGTAAGATACATTCAATGTATTTCCATGGTTTCCAAGGCAAGGCAATGCTAGGCAAGTTTATCTGTATCGCACATTTCAGTAACGAGGCAATTCAAAGTGCTTTACATGAGACAGTAAAAGCATCAAGACAAAGTGCAAGAAACACATAAAAGGTCATATAAAACAAAATGCATAAAAAAGGACATTTCAAACAAAATGCAGGAAAAATTAAATACAGGAAGGACTGACTGTTCCAAAGAACAGTAAGGAGGTGGAAGGGGAAAGACAGGCTTCTGAAGGCCTTTGGCTGGGAGGAACAATGCAGCTCTCTTCATGGAAGAGTGATGATTGTGAGCTCTTGAAGGGGATTCATCAATTAGCGTATTTTATCTGTTGTGAAGATAAGCAGTTTCAGTGCTGGAATATCCTTAACAGGATAAGGCTTCCTGCCCATAGTCACTCACTCAGGACCATTCACTTAATAAACACCCCAATGCTGCCAACAGGCCTTAGTTGATTAGAAAATGCCCCCCTTGTCCTTTGTTACTGCATATATGACATGAGATTGATAGACCCTGTTGGTAGCAGGTGCCAGGGATCTTGCTGTGCGTTTCAAACCAAGCTATAGGGTCAACACAGGCTGTTTTGCTTTCCTCTTTAGTGCCATTTTTCCAGCTACCTAGTTTCACATCTTAATATATTTTGATATGGTTTACTGTTCCGGCATAAAAAATAACAACTTGAATATTGTATGTGCTCCATCAGGTGATTTTCTTTGTGACAAGCAAAGTGAACAAAATACAGTATCCTAGGCGTTTACCTCTATTTGTCTCTGAGGAAAAGCAGATAGTACTGTGTTTATTCGGATCTCACTGATTGTGTTGGCATTTGCACTAGTAAGTGTTTGCGAAACAAATCCCAGCTTGGATTTCCACTTTTCCCTGAGAAAATTGCACAAGTCTGGTCACACCTACACCCTCTCTGTCAACACAACGCCCACTATGAAATATGTACACCATCTCTGAGCACTTCACACAACCCCCACTGCCCTGTCGCATAGTGTAGCATATTGTTCAGTTTAAAACCAGCAGACAGAAGACCCTGATTCACCAAACGTGGTGTACTGTTGACAACAGAATAAGCAAGGATTCAACAAAATATGAATTTGAATATTTATACTTGTGCAGGTGGCATAGTAAAAACAAAATAATATACAGTACCAATCTCTCTTCAATGAAAATGAGGGTTATAATTGTCATAATTGTCAAAAAAAAACTGATACTGTGGACTTCTCTAAAAAATGCTGTATCAAAAGGACATGAGCCAATTCTGTCCCTTCACCCCAGAGAAAGAGGAACACCTGTCCGAAAGCTGTCCAAATTGTGGTTGAACAAGGATGAGGAAACAGCTCATTTCTCGCCTCTGGATGTTTAACCTGTCATTTCCTGGAATGAGTCAACCAATCATGTGTGAATTCAAATTCCCTGTTACTCCTGTAACTCAGATCATTTTCACAGCGATATCATGACCGTGGAGAGCAATCATAACCACTGTACCATGTTCCTGATGGGGTTTAACCTTCAAATAGATCTCTGCTTTCACAAGGTGTGTTCTGCATGTGCGCCATTTCACCACTGACATTAATGTCCCCCTACAGTACATTTACAAGTACAGTACTGTACATCTATTTCCGTCACAAAAGCCTGACACCGAATACTAGAATTATCTACTGGATACTTTTAGATTACACCAATGCAATCTCGTCAAAGACTCGCTGAAGTAGACAAACGTAGCCACGTAATAATGAAACCACAAAATAATGACTCCAGGGAATTTTCTGAATTGAATGGAAATTGCAGTTTCACACGTCTGAATCTATGTATTCCTTTGGGAGAAACTCAGATGAGGTACATCTTCTCTCCAGGTTATTACAGATTGAGGGATGAATGTTAGTGTAGCGCCTAAAGAAGCAGTCACAGATAACTTCATTGGGTAAATGTCAGCTTTGGCGTGTTGAACACTGTAAACCACACTCTAAGCCTTTCCCAAACAGTATTGCGGATTATACACTTGTTGGAGTCATTACAATGTAATGCCAACCCAATTCCTTGTAAATTCTCTGAATAAAAGAGATCTGGACATTTGTCTTAGTGCCAAATTGTGCTCCTGCTGCCCTGATTTCACACAGAGCTCTAACCCCTGTGTTCTTTGCATAAACAGTTCGATTTTACCTCATTTAACCGTAGTAGTGCGCAGTACACTTGGAGCCGTCATGGCCTATCGATTGATCTATCTATCTAAAACGGACATTTTGGCTCCTGAGCCTAAGTCTAAATGAATGGAAGTGAATGAGCTGCTGTGTTCGGGCGGCTCTACTCAAGACTGACTATTTATTGCCATGTATATGGCCCCCCTTGGGTCAGAGTCATGTTAAAGGGTATTATTGATGTCTATAAGACATTCCATTTCAGAAACATAGAATTTATAATCTGTTACGATATGTTAGAGCAGTTCCCTATGTCTTTATAACTGGCTAATGTTTGGTAGTTGTCTACCATGGAGGAATATACATTATGGTTTTATAAAGATTATGTGTTATGAAAATGCTTATGATGCATTATAAACATGACCTTCATAGGTAATTAAATTAATTAAAGGCAGCTTTCATAATTCTACTACTACTAAAACTATGAATATGAATACAAGATGAAGTTTCAAGTTTTTTTTTATTGTGACATAGGTTAAATACATGATGCAAACATAAGTTGTAAAGGTACGAACAATAGCAACAATATGCATAGCGAACAGGTACATTGGAATTATTGTCTTCGCTTGTCCTCAGTGCTGATCAGTTCCTCATTCCAGTCCTAGCTACGCAATTAGACATTTAATGGAAATTTACTGGCAAACTAGCATTCTATCAGTATCACGCTCATCTACTTATCCCATCTGATCATGGATGGCTGTGACCGTGTCCATGATACAGGCAGTGCAATTACATAACATATCAAGTATACAGTAGTGTAGAGTCAGTTGTCTATTTCATAGACAAGGTGTTCAAATGCTCAAGTGTTCTCAGGTGTTGGTTCAAGTGTACATTAGTGCAGAGTCAGTTGTCTATTGTATAGACAAGGTGTCAAGTGTTCACTTGTTGGTCCAGGGGGTGGCATGTGTGCCATTATGTATAGTACAACCAGAGTACTATACACGGACAGTCTTCTTCTTCTGTGCTGCTGGTTGGCAGGGGGCAAGTGATGTCTTGAGCCTCATCATAACAGAATTCTCTTATCTTCTCAGACAGATACTGCTGTCTGGCCATGTCCAGTCCGGGTGGGGCTTGTACCTGAAGACCATCTTTGGGGGGCTGGACATCGGCATTGCGCAACAGCTGAAACCTGACTGGTGTTGCATCGCAGTGTTCTTTGGCCTCAACCACACCAGGCATCCCAGCATCAAAGCTGCAATAGAACAGAAGTGCATTAAAATATTGCCCCCAAATAAAATACAACCATACCATGTCCATAAAATGGAATCGCTAATACATGACAATGATAATTACCTGAAGTGCTGGTAACTCTTAATGTTTGGGAGCTTTTTGAAGTAGCTACTCAGATGCTGGTGCCAGTTGTAGCTTTCAACAAGCGCTGTGCCATCATCCAGTCCGACAAGTCTCTCAACTCTCTTCACAGGAGCACTGTCTCTCACCACCCCAGCGATGTCAGTCAAAGTGTCCACTGTGGTCTTCCTGTAGCACTGCTTGATCCATGATCAACTCTTTGATGAAACCATTGGTGAATGCCAGAATTTTCTTAGAAACGGCGTAAGTACAGTTTAAGAAGAAATGCTTCTTAAGAACTTCTTGACTTCGTTGGTGAATGAGGCCCAATATACAGTACAAAAAGTAGTAGTCAGTCAGTACAGTGAGTATGCCGAGTGTAATGTGTAGTGTAGTGTGACTGTGTGTATGTGTGTGCGGCGTGATACAGTATGTGATTGAGGTGCATCCTATACAGTACATTTGGAACAGAGTGCACCAATGAACCATAGCAGCCATACACAGCGCCATCTTGGTTTAGTCAGTTTAATGGGAAATGTTCTGGAATATAATGTTATACAAGCTTCAAACACATTTTGACAGTTTTTCTGTAAGATTTGATATTGAATCATGCTTGAAAGATTCCTGACTACCTATTTTCAGCCCCTGAACGAGCTGTTGCTTCATCCTGATGTACGCCCCCATGTGGATATTCGTGACAAGCAAGGAGACTTCTTTGAGTGCTTACCAAAGCACCAGTCATCAAGAAGCGGTGTGCAGCTGTGTGTCCTGGGTTAATGATTTGCGAGAGAAGCTCATAATGATTCCTTGAAGGAAACCATTTGAAAGAACTCATGCATTGCAGCCATTCTCTTCTGCTCACTACTTTCAAAATGAGCAACCAAAAAGTTCTGACCAGAAAAAACTCCATGGAAATAGGCTTCTGGGGTGTGTCATCCTCAAATCTGAGAATTAGCCCAGGATGTGTATGTTTTATTAGAGGGAAGTTATATTGAGGAGGATGAGAGGAATAATAATAGGGACTCATTTTCTGTATCTCAAGATGCACTACTGAAAGTGTAATCCATTTCACCGCACAGATAATTATGTCTCATGCGGTAAGGATAAACATCAGCTATTTATTAGGCAATGGAAAGTTACTGTCCAAATGGAATGTAATTAGAAAACACGCACACACACCGTAAATGGAAACACTTGAACAACCAACCACATCACACTGTCCTCAATATTCAAACCTTGCATCAAGACAAGACAAATATTTATTCATCAGCCTATGAAGCGCAGACAGCTACACATAAATTAGAACACCAAGTTTGTTTTAATTGATACCCAGCGGAGGTTTTCCAGGAGGTTAAATGCCTGGGAGCGATGAAAGTTATCTAGGAGCTTCTTGATGAAACCCAGTTAGTGAAATCCAACTGACAAAATACCTTATCAACTAGAAATGGTGCATGAGGAGCACAGACCTCCACCCATGAATGCATTTCGTGGCTCTGTGCGTGTGCACATGCATGCAAGCAGCTAGTAGTTGGTATTACTACATTTGCTAGGTTGAGAGCTTCATGCCAGTCTACCTAGTGTCTCTCTGACCTTCCCACAGATGCGGCTGGTGAAAGATATTCTAGATAGGGCTGAACCCCCCACCACCACCCCCCCAGGAGACTTTTTTGTGATTTTAACATGTAAACTAAGCATTCTGGATGTCTCCACCGAGATTCATGAAAATCGGTATGGTAGTGTTTGTCTAATCTGTAACATACAAGCCATTTAGCCCCTTAAGAGGAAGGGTGTCTGGTGGTCTCAGGAAGTACAGGAGAAAGCGTTTTCAACCCCTATTTTTAATGATACAGTCAGAGTAACGACATTAAATACACAATCAATAAATGGCACTAAATCAGTGATCATTTTATGAAATCCATTGACTTGTATTGAAGCGACCGTTGTAGATGTGTAGATCAATCCGCAGAGAGGATTCAGGAAGCGGAACTACTTCAAGGCATTGAGCAAGATCGGAATCAGTTCAAGCAGAAGTTTACACACGTATGTGCTGCGACTAAATAGTTCTATGCTAATCTTTTTTTAATTTTTTTATTATGAACTAGAATCTTACTTTATGGCGAATTATATGTCAGAACGCCAACTAACACCTCGGTGAGTTTCTTGTCTTTGAAATTGAGAGTTTAACATGTTTTTTGAATGACTTTTCACGGTGCCCACCCACATCCATTGTATGACCAAAACGGTGGTAGAGCAATTATCAGACTTTCTCAAAAGTGCTAGTTTTGTCAACTTTTTAACCTGAACCATTGTATTTGATCATAAGTAACCTTAAAACAGGGCTAAACATGCATTTTCCCTTTACTACTCCTTTAAGTATTTTGTTGTTTAGAGACTTTTGGCATAATGTAGTAGATATTCTTAGCACACCTTATCCACAAGAAGTCAAAGACCACCTCAATGGTGTGTTATATAGTTGTATTTATTTATTTATTCATGTATTTATTTATTTATTTGAGTCTGGGATATATGCTGGCATGTGGTGGAAGTCTGAAAGCAGTCAAACACTTGCATTTATTTATTTATTCCTGAGGAAAGGACTTGACTAATGCTGCAATAAATACAGAATCCAACAGCCTTTGTACGTCTCAGTCGATTCATTTCACAGTCAATAGACGCTCCAGGCCTCCCAAACCCCATCTATTGAAGACCCACCCCTGAAAGTGAGAGGCATTCCACAGACATCTTCATGGCTCTTGCGTTTGTAGGAGTTGGCCATGAGTTGTCCTTCGGCCCTTGCAGCTTATACCAGAGCGCAAAGAACAAAAACGTAGCTTTCTCATTTGACCAACTTCTCCAAGAAGTGGGGTTTGGATTAGTATTTTATTGGCCCTCAAAATTCAATGGCATTTGTTATGACTTGTGAACTTGACAATGAAGCCTCCTAATGAACAATGACTAGTAAAACAAAACAGTAAGTACAACAACCCAAAGATGTTAATCGAGGACAGCAACACCACTTGTCAGGAGACGACAGCCTAGAACAACAGCATGCTGCCGCGGGACCACGCCCTACCATGACCTCCCTCTCCTTACCGCTTGTAGACTGGCATCACAGGTGTGCCCTCATTAGGCAATAGGGCGGCACATTTGCTGACGCCGGCAGTAGATGCTGGCAGATGGGAAGTGTTCGCCAGTCATCATGATCTCACAGGAGGGAACCAGGCGCCTCCATCAGCAACACGTCTTAATTAGATCAGTGTTTTCTCTGGGAGGCCTCCAAGAAGGGAAATAAATGAAGGTTAAAAATTGCCTCATATACAGCATAAAATATGTGAGGAAAATGGTCTTCCAAGCCTTTTTGTCTTATTATTGATATTCATTTCTCCTGGTTGAAAATATCTTGAAAATGGCACTGTGAACACTGTGTGTGTGCGTGTGTGTGTGTGTGTGTGTGTGTGTGTGTGTGTGTGTGTGTGTGTGTGTGTGTGTGTGTGCGTGTGTATGTGTGTTTGTGTCTGAAGGCTCTTCCACTGAGCCTGGAGGGATTCTTCCACAGCCCTATGTTTGACTTGAGTTTCTGTCTGAATAAGATTTGGTTGCACAGTGGACAGCAGCTGGACATCTAGGAGATTTTATTAAGATTATGAGGCAGGCATGGAGGCTATGAAGCACAAACAAACGGGAAATATCCGAGCCATCACCTGACAGTATCCACAGAACATAATGGCATTATCAACACTGTGCTTGCCAAAGGAAAACATTGCCTGATGTAAGCCGACAAACAAACAAACACTTTCTTATAAAATGCGAAGAAAATACTGGGCTGACAAGTGCTGATATGGACAATGTTAGCTCATGCCTCTCAATAACTTACAAATACTTGCTAAATTACTCCAGTAGATATAGTATATGTAGCGAACTGGTACTGTAGATACTCCTTGGTTGATATCATGATGCTTTAGTATGCTGACATCCTTTATGACGATGAGAGTGAAACAAATATTAGGGCCATTCACCCAACCTATGTCAAATTCCATTTGCCGACTTACACTGCATCCTAAGCGAGCGAGCGAACTCGAGGAGACATTGCGCGACAAAGTGTCCTGATATATGTCGTCCAATATCGCTTGCCTGGGGTTTCTTGCGCCTTTTTTTTTTTTTTTAAACTTTCCTTCTGGAAAATAAGTGGCCTATTTATTCATTTATATCTAAGTTGTGAAAAGTTCTACGTTGTAAGCCTATGTGGCTAGTAAGCATGTAACGGTATCAAAAACTCACGCTACGGTAATATCACGGTATCAAGGTCCACGGTACGGTATATCACGGTATTAAACACAGTTTTAAAACACAAAATTTAAAGAGGAAGAAGAATTGTACTTTGGAAAAAACACCATAGCATTTATTAAACACATATTTTGATGTGTGAATGTAGTACTCAAATGTTATCTTGTCACATAGTTATGTGGGATCTATGAGTAACAAATCTACAGTGTTGGTCCTGTATGAACTATCAGGAGCAATGTGTCTAAAAAGGGGGGAAAAAACAGTTATGCAGTTTGTGTGAAAAAGGGACACTTGACCAAATCAATACCAATATTACTAATACCATAGCATACATAGGCCCTTCAATAGCAACGTTAAAATGGTGTTAATGACTCCAGCAGGTATGTTCAATCTGGCTTGGGACTGATCCATGCAGGTGAGTAAATGGAGCTCTCAAAGTGCCTGACAGCGTCATTCTGTGGCGAAGAAGATTATGATCTAATCCCTTGTGGGGCACAATTGAAGCAGAAGCCCAATATACACATTTAATTGAATCAGAGGCTGAGGCTAGGGCCTCAATGAAGGCAAGCAGGCAGTTAATGAAGAGTAATGGAGGGGATATCCGCTCTCTGCGCAGCTAGACCAAGGACAGATTACATTCGGTCCAGTCAGGATGTCCGACAATGCCCAGATAAGAGAGTAAGCCAAAAGCAGATAAATGGAAGAAAGGCTAAATGGTTGGGGCACCACAGGTTTTGTTTACACTGTGTTACACCTGAGAAAACTGTGTAACTGAGTTATTACTGAGAAAGTGTACCAACACACATTTTAGCATAAGATGGCTCATACGTATCATAAACGGGCTTCACTGATAACATTTAATAATAATAATACTGATGAAAATGCTCTGCTGCATAAATTGGCAACATTGGCAGGTATATTATTGTATTATACTGTACTGTAATAAATGTTCTTGGAAAAATCTAATACATTAGGTTATGAGAATTATTAAGTTTGTTTTCCTGCTTAGACTTGTATCCATGTGACTGAAAGAAAATATGAATGAAAAAAATAAATACTCAAATACTCACATTCATTGATTTGCATGACGTTGAAACTGACCCAAGTGTGACATGCATCAACGACCGTCTGACAAGTCTAGTCTCTAGACAGGACAGGTGATACATCATACCCTCCAAAGTAAGAGCCCCCTTTTTGGCCAAATGAAATGTAGATTTGAATCCCCATTTATCAAACCAAAGGCGTTCCTGACCACCATGCAATTCATCTTAAAATATGTGTCGGGGGGTTTCAGAACATAATGACAACTTCTGGAAAGACAGAAAGATTAGCACCTGACGTTGGACGCTTTCTGAGCTACTGAACTGGCTGTGGGGTCTTTCTTTATCCCTCACTCACCAGATCAAATCCATGTCCATGTTAAATCCTCATTGACATTTAATTATTCTAACTCTCTCAGAGTGACGGGTTCAATCAGTCAAAGGTCTCAGCAGCTCACAGTTATATTCACCAGTTGGTAATTGGTCTTGGTGATTTATTTACTTTGTTCAATTCTCATATGCAACCCATACTGCAGTGATTGTCCAATTTGTATGGGCTTTAATTACAGCTGTGTTTTCTGCTTAGAGGCTGGAAATATTAGAGGCAAATCATTTAATTGCCCACAATCCCTAGAATAATTCTGTTGTCAGCAGTCCTACCCAGGCATAGTAATGTTTAAACAAATGCTGTAATATCCTCTGAAAGTAATCCTTTCAGTGTGATGGAACTTTTGACCAGGAGTGTAAATTATATCAAGTCACTGATTTGTGTTTTGTAAACAAAATGACAACACCACAACTGTGATGCTGATGAATACTACGCTGATTAATACTAATAATGCATTTTGGCATGCTATCATCACTTCAGCCACATGAAACCACATCAAAACATGATCCAACATAATAATCTTTGGCAATGACAACAATGGCTTGATGGTGAAGCTGTGTCATTTTGTGTGACCGGTCAAATGCTGTATCAGAAAGCTGAGAGAGGAGCAGCTGCTTAGATGAAAAGAGGTCAGTATCTCTCTGGGTGGGTGCGTGCGTGCGTGCGTGCGTGTGTGCGTGTGTGTGTGTGTGCGTGTGTGTGTGTGCGTGCGTGTGTGTGTAGGGACCACAGGGCCACATGATGTCTCTGTCAGCACTTCTTAACTCCCAATAAAAGCTTGCCTAGACACAAACATCTCTCTGTCTCTCTCGCTCTCTCTGTCTCTCTCTGTCTCTCTCTCTCTCGCTGTCTCTCTCGCTCTCTCTGTCTCTCTCCGTCTCTCTCTCTCTCTCTGTCTGTCTCTCTCTCTCTCTCTCTCTCTCAGATGACATACCCCCCCCCCCCCCCACACACACACACATGCAGCTAGGGAGCTCTAAACACTGCCATGGACAATGGTTACTGTGGCTCAGTTGGAAATCTCTTGGAGTGTATGAGGAACCTCCTATGCAATAATCTGCTATGTATACAATAGCTTGTTGTAGCCTACAGAGGAAAAGTCCAGGGCATATTTAATAGTAGCATCAAACTACACTCAGGGCAAGGGCAAGTGTTTATTTTTTAAAATGTAAATAAAATTTAATTAGAATTCCCTTGTATATTATTCAAAAACATGAGGACTAAAACATTAACACTGTAACTGGAATATGTAGAGAGTGGGTCGTATGCCCACCTCCCTTGTTCTCTGTAAAGCGCATTGTGTTGCCTCTGGGTATGAAATGCGCTATATAAATAAAGCTTTGATTGATTGATTTGAACTGTTATCTGCAACACCAATTCGTTAAAACTGTATTCTGATGCAGCACATTTCACTGAATGTACTATAGTTTTATATCATGATACCAATAATGGGTTGATGCTGCCCCCAAGAGCCTTTCTCTGAGGCACAGCTGAAAATGATAGACCATGGAAACGCAACTACTTTATGTACAGTATTGGCTAGTGAATCAGCTATGCAAATATTTACATTGGAGCACAGTGATAACCTCCAGAGGGCATGACTAGGACTCAAATGTGAAAATCAGCATATTTCACAAACAATGATGCAGGATAAAATGAAGGCAAATGTGACCACCGTTACAAGAGGTACAGTGAGGGGACGCACATTACTTTACAAGGTTGATGAGGAGCTAAATGAAGAAGGGTAATTTACGGGAACAAATGACAAGCCGTCAGCTAACAGCATTCAGTCACGTTTATTTCTCTTCATCCAAAAAACAAATGCTGAGCAAGCATTGGTTTTCTAATGTGTTTTTTTTCTCTATTGATGTCCACTCCACAACCAATCACTGTACAGTATCTGGCCTTGCAGAGATGGCAGGACTGCACCATAAAATCCCTCCTCTCTGACTGATTGAGGTTTTTGGACAGTGGCAGAGTTGAAGGTCTCCATGAGGCCAGCCTGGAGGGGTGTACACAAGGATGAGCTCATGGACTCTACGGTGGCAATATCGCTACGCCATCTGTAGACAATCCACAGGAACTTAAGCAGCACCATTTATTGCACATATGATTACTGGTGGCGTGCTGTTTGTTTTGCAAGCCATCTGCCCAGGAGGAGCTAGAGGAGAGGTGGAAAACAGAACAGGCACTGAGATGCTTGATAGAACATAGTTACACAAACCTCCTTGTATTTGACTACTTCTGCTGTAGAATATTGACTGTGGTATTTTCATGTTATCTTATTATCTTTTTCCAAACTGTGCAGTAGCCTACTGTAAGAAGGTGATTTGTTGGCTCAAGACATGATTGTCAAATGTCGTCCTATCAAATAAAATAAATCAAACTTTATTTCTATAGCGCATTTCATTCACAGAGGCAACACGATGCACTTTACAGAGAGCAATGGGAGGGTGGGCATAGGTCCCACGCCTACATATTCCAGAGCACAACTATGTCAAATAGTTTGTACACTTTATGCATGCACACACACACACACACACACACACACACACACACACACACACTGCACACCTGGTTCAAATATATACTGGACAAACATACTGCACACTTGGATCAAATATTGTTGATGTACCTGCTGTGGTTTTACCAAGCACAGTGAAGGTAGTGGAACAGACTGGACAGTCCCAGAGGTGTCAACTCTAGGGGTAATCAAAGGCACCTCCAATAGACCCTTTTCACAGCAGCCACCTTGACAGAAAGCAGGGTGAAACTACATCCTGTGAGCCAAACTAACACAGCAATTAGCCTTTCTTTTGCTAACCCTGGTTCTCGTCTGTCTCCCGCAGAATGGAGCGCGAGCTCTGTGTCACGGTCCCCACGCAGCCCTGCTGAGGGACCCAGAGGACCGAGTGGCCAGAAGCCAACCAGTTTTTCTGTTGCCATTTTTGACTTTTGTTGTTGGCTTAATAAATGCTGAAGATCCTGTTATCTGAAGAAGCCCTTGTGGGCGAAACGTTACTTGTGTGCATTATTTGGGGGTGAATAAAGCACGGACAGAGACCTTATACTGTGTGCGGACATCATCTTCTTTTATTTAGATGGAATGACTTGCACATAGTCCTCTGTGGGAACAGTGAAAATATGCGCCAGAGGAATGCTTATGTCCAAGCCATGCCAAACATGTAAAAACTTTCAGATTGTGATACATTTCACAGCATACTGAGACTGGTAAGATTACACCCTGTGCTTCCCGTCTCAGAAAACGATTTTATCATAGTTTTTCCAATCCATTTACGTACGTTTAAGCACGTCCTGAGCAATTTTCATTAAACTCGGTGGAGGGGTGTAGTATTGCCACTAAACCTCAAGTTGGTCGACCCTGGATCATATATTCCATAACCTCTCATTATGTCCATCTATCCAAATGATTTAAATAAATGCACTTTCCCATGTCTGAATAAAATCATGAGTTTTGCTAGAGTCGAAGCGCGCTCCCCGTTTGAAGTGGCAATCTTAAGTTAATCTTTTTCTCGTCTTGAAGTTGCGGTAAAATGTTTATTATCTGAAGTTCGTGCAAATGACCTGCATGATCCCAATCTAGCCAAATCATATAGTCTTGTGATTAAAAACTCCACGTCTTTAGATGTGAGAGGGTGTAAGACTTAAAAATCTTTTCAAATTCTTGCGAGGTTGGCTTATGGCTTACATGGCTATATGTAGGCTACGCATGCTATCTACTGTACCACATGCTACTGTACTGTACAATGACTGCATATCCTATATGTCTTGAAAGTACTCATAAATCAAAATGTTTAAGTCAATCACACACCCTGGGTGAGGAGCTGGTGAATGTATTTATATGCTGGTTGTATTTGGCGAGAGCCTGCTGTCAAAGACATGGGTCAATAATCAAAAGGTCACTGCACTGGTTTAAATGATATAATGGTCTGTGATCTGACTGCTACGGTAGATAGCTGCTGAACTCACTAGACTGCCATTGTGCCATGGAACAAGGCATTCAAACTCTACACTGCTCCAATGATACAGTCGTATTGTGCTCTGCCCATATGAGTGTGTCACAGGCTTCACTGTGTCGCTTGTCAGTATCGTTTCCACCCTCACTTCCCCATGACGGGTTCGATCTCAGGTTCCTTGACCTCTGATAAACACACATAACCAGCTCTAATAAACACCGCTTTAACCAGTTACACCACTGAAAAGATAATTCATAAAAATAGTAATAATAATAATATAATGAATAATACTTTGTTTTATTTATACAGCACTTTTCACTGTGAGACCATTTCAAAGTGCTGATCAAAAGCTAGCGATATGATGCAGGTGGGTCGTAGTATTTATAGCAGGTAGTATTTATGCTAAGGAGTGACTAATTGTATATTATACAATATATATTGTATATATATACGGTTAATATAATTATATTATTATTATATTAACTGTATATTAATGCCAAAAAGGAAGACTCATTACCTTATCACACTATGCTTATACACCAAACAAAGTATGTTCTCCAATTCTTCCGGTTGGAGAGGATGCTGGCGCTGTCTATTCGCCGCTTCTCCGTCGGAATCTAACTCAAGATAATTTATATTATTATTCACGGTTGGGTTCTGCTTTAGGTTCCTTTTGGGGTTTGTTTCTCAATAGTAAGACGACTCTATTCCCAATAATACTATACAACCACTTTTCTTCAGTTTGATACAGGTGTACTGTAGACTCGCATAGGCAAATCACACATAATCCATAACTGCTGTCAAGTACGTGCAATGGAGGTTCTAATTGCACTGGGCATTCGCCCGCATAGCCAGATGAGAGCCAGACAGTAATTTACCCCCGATGTGATTAATCAACAGCTGTTAGCGTTAAAGGCCTGGTCAACTGTGCTGGGCTCTCAGCCCGTAGGTTTCATAGCCGTGTGTATGCAACTTTTAATTATGTTAGGAACCTCTTAAATGGTGTGGGTGGATCAGGTGGTTTTAACTCAACTTTAATGGTTTTCTGGAATAAAAAAGGAAAGGGATAAAAAAAAGCATAGGTATAGACTCAAAATCAGTTTAATGTACTATTGTACATCATGACAATGTAAAAAATGGGAACGAAATTTAAGTAGTTCTCTGCTCCTCCGCAATGTATTTGATAGAGGTTTGGAGAGAAGGCCAAAGTGGATTACCTGAGAATCAGACAGGCCATCTCTCACAGACGGAAGCAAGAAGTCACATACAGATATTCAAAAGCTCAGCAAGATCTAAGTCTTCCTGCCAACAGTCATGCTATTAATTTGAAGTTTGTTCTTGGTCAATCAATATCACAAGGAACCTTTTTTTTTTTTAGTTTACAGCAATGATGATGCTTCAGCTGTATTCTTCACATCAACAGTTGTTTCACTCTGTTTTCTCCCTGGAGTACCAGCTGTAACAGGTGGCACTGCGGCACTCACTCTAACCTTACTTTCCCAAACTGGATTGTTGTTGGATTCTTTGACTTGTCCACCTCCCACAAACACTGCTTTAGCCAGCTGTGCCGCTGACAATTTAACAATTTGATGGTGTGGGCGGGCGGTATTTATATTGAGGGGTGAGTTTAACTGATTCAGCTTGGTAACATGGGCTTATCTTTCATGTCGCATGAATCACCGTGTATGTTCTGTTGTATTATTTACTCTCCTACTCTCCAACTGAGGGACCACATTCAATACAGTTGCCTGGCAACTGATTATGTTCAAAGGATTGTGTACTTTTCTTTTTCTCTTTATTAACCAGGTATGCTAGCCTGATATCAGACAGAATTGTTGACTCGTTACACTCCGTTGAGATCTTCAGTCTGACACTACTTCCACTCTAACCGATTTCCATGGGGGAGGTATAGCATAGGCATGACAACCATAGACAACATAATGACAACACAGAGAGAGGTGAAACCGTAATGTAATTATAGTAGTAGGCTACTGTACAAATGGGGAGGTAGACTACTTTCTTCCTTCGTTTCTATTACCAACTACTACCAGTCGTCCTCCTCTTAAGTAATCGAAGTTACCAGAAGCTCTTGCTGCAGCACTTCTGAAGTAGTGAACCTGCAGGATTTGTCGATTATATTTTAATCGGAGAACCAGCTGATTCACATAGCAACACCAGACCAAGAATTAGCACACTTTTATTGGGTGGATTCGAACATCTGGACCCAGGCCACACGTATGAGCTGTGCCTCTGAAACCTGCCTTATAACTCAGGTGCTGGTTGTTGTATTAAAAGCCTCAGCCAAAGGCTTATGGTAAGTGAGGTCTACTGTATTTTCTCTGTATCTTTTATACTTTTCACATAAGCCATCATTTTATCTAAAAAATATAGAGTACAGCAGAACATGAGGCTGCAAAAGGGAGGCTGAACATTTCATGCATTTCGTGCAACTCAAATATGGTAGGATAGAGTGTTAACAGGTGTACGTAAGTACCGTAGAAGAGATCAAATTGTATCCATCTGATTCCACTCTCAACTTCACAGGGTTGGAGAGGTGTCAGTTCCTGTCTTGAGTTTGACAGATTATTTTTAAGAGTACTTTAGCACTCCTAGAGCAGAGCCTTCAGCAAGCCCCTTCTCAGTGTCCTGGAGTGAACACAAGAAGGTAAATGGAAATTTAACTACACCGATGCTAAGGCCATCTAGACACAGCCCTTGATGGCTTTCTGTAGGCAGATCCAGAGACAGAATTTGCCTTGGGGTTTATCGTGGTTATGGCCTGAACTGTAAGGAAGCTGGTCCCAAATCAGGTGTAATTCAGGATGGATGTAACAAAGCATTTCACATGGAGTGTCTCTTCAGAGAGAGAGAGGAGCAGGCACAGAATAGCTGAGCTCGACTGGCATGACATGGCGTTGTGCTTCAGTAACTTCTGCCCCTGGCAGTCAACACTTTAGCACACTGCCTACCCACTGCATGCTGACTCACCCATTCACTTTCTATCCAAAATGGATGCTCTGGTAAATATAAATAAAAGTGATGTTTAATGAAACCATACCTCCAGGCCACATGTACTTGAAGATATGGACACAAACATTCAACACAGTCCACACTCATCAGCCCCTACAACCCAGTTCCCACCCTACAGCTGTGCGTGCCCGACTCCACCTGCAGGTGGATCACGGACTTCCTGTCTGACAGGAAGCAGCATGTGAAACTGGGCAAGCATGTCTCTGACTCAAGGACCATCAGAACAGGCTCCTCCCAAAGCTATTCTTCCCCGTCTACTCTTCTCCCTGCACATGAACAGCTGTACCTCCAGCCACCAGTCTGTCAAGCTCATTCCGTTTGCGGACAATACCACCCTCATCGGACTCATCTCTGAGGGCGACGAGTTTGCCTACAGATGGGAGATCGACCAGCTGCTGTCCTGATGCGGCCAAAGCAACCTGGAGATCAATAATCTTGAATCTTGGATGTTAGACCAGAGTAGTAGTTTGATTCAGTAGATGTTTTGACAGCTAGTTGTCAAGGCCCACATGTCTAAGGGTGTTTTAAAACCTATTTTTTGTTCTGATTCAAGGGGAATCGGAACAAAATTGATACAATGTTGCAACTGTCCTTAGTTCCAGTTTGTGTTCACACAGAATACCCAATCAGGACGGATCAGTTCTGAACACGCCTCCAACACGCTTCGCTTGCAGACAGCCTTCTGATTGGATTGATCGGCTACACAAAACTGCTAATTTACAGCAATCAAACACCCGTCTTCTCCCAACACTAATAAAGTTGACGGTAATTGAAGTTTGACTTGCATTCCTTGTTGCAATTTATACGGGCTTTCACAACTGCATACTGTAATGGATTTTTAACTGATCTAGTCAAAAAGGATTTACCAAGATTCGCTCAAAAGGTTAAGTCTGGTTTATTGAGAAAACAATACGAGCGCAAGGACTTCCTGGACAACGCAACAAGAGTGGTTCATCCAAAGAAGTGAATTCAAAAGCTTGTCATGCCCAGCCTTATATTCAAGCAAAACACAGGTACGGCGCTTTGAGGATGTGATTGGCTAACTCATTGCACGTCATATGAAATGGCAGGCGTGGCCGAGAATACAGACATGTGACATGAGAAAAGGCGGCAATTTCTTGGAGACAAAGGGACAAAGGATGGTTATTCTGGAGTAGACATTTCTAGGTGTGTGGACCTCCTGGAGGCCACCCCGTCTATGTGAACGGTTGAGGGAGGTGGTGAATTACAAAAGGAGAGAGAGAACAAAGGTTTAAGGTGTTTGGAATAGGAAGGTATTGAGGCCAGATGTAAATTCTATGACAATACGTTTCTCCCACATAAATGAATTAGCCTCACTGTATCAAGCTATCACAGTTACAGTATCAACAGATACTACACATTCTACAGACACTGGCACACATACCTAACCAAATATGTGAACACACACACACACACATATGTGTTACACACACACACACACAAACAAACACATTGTGCACACGCACCCCTGCACTATCTGCCCCGGGGGGTTCGGCTAAGTTAATCAAATTCAGACCCTCCCACGGCATTACCACTTACCTGATGGCGACATGCAAGGGCAATAAACGCAGGCCCGTATACGATACCGTTCGTCTCTCTGTGTAGACAGGGAATGATAAAGAAATGAAGGTCAGCAATTGGCGGCGAGCTTATGCGGCCGGTGCTCTATGCACAATTAGATAATGAGTCACATGACTAAGGGTGAGACTCAAGGGAGAGTATCAGTGGGAGAACAGAAAATGGCAGCAGTACGCCGCCGCACACTTCTGCTTCTGTTTTGGAGGTAGAATTCAGTTTTTTGTCTCTAACGGGTTCACTGAGCTGTAATGGCGCATAGAATACGAGCGCTCCAAAACACGCCTGTATCTGTATTGGTTTCATGGCATCATCAACTCACGCCAACATAATAGAGATCCTGGTGATCCAGTGGAGGGAGGGAGGGAGGGAGGGAGGGAGGGAGTGAGTGAGTGAGTGAGTGAGTGAGTGAGTGAGTGAGTGAGTGAGTGAGTGAGTGAGTGAGTGAGCGTGCGTGCGTGAGTGAGCGTGCGTGCGTGCGTGCGTGCGTGTGCATGTACATACACTCTTTGCTGAGCAGTAGGGCAGGTGCACATTGTGTTCTGAGCTGTGAAAATCAAACTGTGCTTTCCCTCTCATCTCCCCTGCCCTCCTGAAATATTGAGCACACCTTCATTAGCAGTTTGTGTGAACGGATCTTTGGGGATGAGGATGGCTAGCATGGTGAATGATTATGTGATGGCGAGAAGCTAAGAGAGTCAGGGCAGTCTTATGTTATTATAAAGCTCGATAACTCTCTGCCCTTAATGTAATCTGTTCTATGAATGTAATAGCAGCCCAGCAACAGCTTATCTACAGATGGAATGAGGAAGTGTAGTTCACACAAGGTTACCCTATATACCCTACCCTGTATATTTATTTGCCCAGGGACTGCGGGTGGAAATTAGCTGTTTAGCTATAACCTTGTACAGTGCATCTCTCCCTATTCTATAGGGTAAATGTCTACTGTACCTTGTCCCTGTCTTAAAAATAAATAAAATCAATCAATCAATCAATCACCCTGAGTCTATAGGGGCTTCCCTCTTCCTCCATCCCTATAGCAGAACATCCATTTGGGGGGTTACTATCTCTCTCTTCCCCCTTGTCTGTCTCAAAGTCCCGTTCCCCCTCACTCTACATAGCTCTGACTCACTGTCTATCATGGCCCATCCCTCTCCATCATTCTCTCTCTCTCTCTCTCTCTCTCTCTCTCTCTCTCTCTCTCTCTCTCTCTCTCTCTTGTCTCTTTCTTTTCATTAATGTTTTTTATCGAAGGACAGATTCAAGTCATACCATGGACAATTAAAACAACATTTTACATTACATTAGTCATTAGCAGACACTTTTATCCAAAGCGACTTTCAATAATTGTATTTAACGTAGGTAGTCAGTGTACAACTACTCGCCAGAACTCACAAGTGCATGTCCCTTCTAAACAAGTGACTAAGAGCATAATCTAGTGCTAAAACTGAAGTGCATGAGTTGCAAAATATAAATACAAGTGCTTAAAGCAATACATCGCGATATTTGGACCTTTACAAACATGTCTGGTGTTAATTCTCCGATTAGATTTACTAAAAGTAAGCTGAATCGTCCAAACAGTCTACTCAGAAAGATAATACATTGACATTTATTACCTTTTAAAACTCGCGCCCCGGGACGCAGCATTCAGTCGAAGTGCGCATGCGCAACGTTGTGCTTAAACAACACAGTAGTAGCTAACTATTCCGGCGTCTATGGATATCATGCGTTTTTTTAGCTCAATGATAAAATGACGGAGGTGAGAAAACTGAAGCGAAACATCACGGATGAAGCCAGAAAAATAAAAAAGACAATCTGATAACGTTACGACAGTACGACAGTGCACTTACTCGCAGACCCTGTGGGGGCGCAGTTCTGAGAAAACCGGGGAAATGCGGGTGTATTCTGGTAGTACTTCTTGAAGAGGTGAGTTTTGAGCCTGCGGCAAAAGATGGGCAGTGACTCTGCTGTCCTGATGTCAGTGGGCAGTTCATTCCACCACTGTGGGGTCAGGACGATTAGGATATAAAAGAGTCGATAGCGTAAGAGATGGTTTCCAGCTAGCTTTCGTTTTGAGGGCCAGATGCTTTCAGACCACAACTGAATCGTAGGGGAGAACGATTAGGATAGAAAAGAGTCGTGACCGTGTCGATCGACCGCAGGGGCCTCGGAGTGATGGGGCAGCCAATCGACCCGAGGTAGCAGAGCATAGTGGTCGGGAGGGAGTTTAGGGTTTGACCATGGCCTGGAGGTAGGAGGGAGCTGTTCCTTTCATTGCCCTGTAGGCTAGTACCAGAGTTTTAAACTGGATGTGAGCCCCAGCAAGGATGGAGTTGCAGTAGTCCAGGCGGGAGATGACAAGAGCCCGGATGAGCATGTGCACCATTTTGTCAGTCAGGAAACGGCGTATCTGTTCATTTTAGCATTGTCTTTTCTTGAATTTTATGAAGCCATTTTCAAGCAAAGGCCAGTCTTAGAGATTCACTGTTGGATTGATGTGGATAGAATGATGAAAGTTGGGCTAAATAGGTTGAATTGTTATAAGATGAGTGGGAGCATGCCACATGTGTGTCTACTCTATGTCCGTGGCAACCACCCCCACTTTCTCTCTCTCCCTCCTCCCTCTCTTTTTCCCTCATTCTCTCTCCCTTTCCCAAATTCTCATTTTCCCTCATTCTCTCTTTCCCCCATTCTCATTTCTCCCTTTCTTTCCACCATTCTCTCTCTCTTGCTCTCTCTCTATCCCCCCCCCCCTCTCTCTCTCTGACACACACCACTAACACATTATGCGCATGCATGCACATACAGAGACCGGATTCAGAAGGCATGGAATAGGTTTCATGACAAGGAATTTGGTTGTCTGGTAGTACTGTAATATATACTGGATTAGGCTGAGTATAGTTTGCTGACCTCATTCACATATCCTAATGGAAACCCTACTTGGTTTCTCAGTAGCTCAGGCTCACATTTCAATACAGTTGCATTATGAAAAAACCACTCGCACCTGCTGACTTATTGTAGGAACACACAAATACCAGTGAAAATTGCTTTTGTCTCTTTTCATGGAGACACCTTCAGGACTCTCCCCTCTCTTTCATCTGTCTTTTATCAAAAACCCACAGTACATAATTCGGCCATGGTCCATTGGCGTGAAATTGGACAATACATAATGCACACAAGCTGTTTTCTCCACTGTTTTGACATGTCATATACCTGATTTTATTGGTTGGTTGTTTCTCCAAACGAAAATGAAGAGGTAAAATTACCGAAACAGACAGGAGAGTCAATGTATTTCAGGGATTGAAATGAATGTGTACTGTATCTTTTACCGAGATTCCAACCAGAGATTAAAGAAATACCACCCATATGGCTGACAGAGATAATGAAGTTGAATGAGATTAATCTTATTCTCTCTTCTCCGAAAGACACACTCGCTGCACAAGCATCCTAATTCCCGATATGAGGTGGGTTTTCTGAGGTGCATTCATATAGAAAGTGTCCCTTCATAGCTGAACTCCAACCAGGATTTATAGTGTCCTGCTGGGCCACCGTATCTGTTGTTATTTATGCACTGGTTTGGCGTTGATGCATTGATCCCAGCTGTTGCCCTCACATTCAGTTTAGTCTAATAAAAATCTCCCGCTTAATAAAGGATGAAAAAAGTAATTGATCTCGCCCAGCAGCTGGTGAAACCGGCGGGACCCGTCAGCGTGCCGCTGCGTTTGCTTTATCTTTCTGCGGTGGAAATGTGCCCTGTACACTTGTCGACACCCGAGGAATCCCTGCGGTTGTGTGTACGATAGGGAACTACTCTCATTGATCAATACTGGATACCGGACATGTAAGCAACCATTCAAACAGTGGTGAACTTTCATCAAGAGCCAGCGACCGTGTCAGATGGAGAGAATGACGGATGGGTGGAGTGTGGGACAGAGGTACGGTCTGGGGTGATTGAAGGGAATACAATTAATGTGGGTGATATGAGCCAGGGGTCAGGATTAAGACACGAATATGCTTCAAGTTTCTAGCTAATCCCATAGATAATACAGTAGGCGAGAGAGGAGTTAATAATTAACATATAATTGTATTTATTTTTTTTATTAAAAAAAAGTAAAAAAAACTTTTCACCACCGCTGGGCGGCGCCCCATCGCCCTTTATTGACCAGCCGACACTGCCAGCCCGGCTGATAACCCTCCGTCGCAGGAAGGGAAAGTGCATCAGTCGGCTGTGATCCTATGTTATGTCTGAATACAATCCAACGGCTAATTCCCAATAAAGAATCCCTCCCTGTACTTCTTCCCTGCTCTGGGGGGGGCGTCTGGCACGCTGTCAGCCACGCCTTTATTCCAGTGCAGAACCGCCAATTCCCTCTCTGACTCTCGCAAAAGTTGCGCAATCAACTTGACAGTCCAAAATGGCGGCGGCCTGGCTCAGCAGCTGGGTGTATTGGTTCCAAAGCAGAATCAATGGAGTGTCCCCTCTTGGCATTTCATACTCTTTGACGGAACTAATCTTTGGAGGGACTACTGCCTCTTGTGGTGCCAGCAGAAAGATGCGGGCCAACAAGGGACGGACGGACGGAGGGAGTAAGGGAGGGATAACCGGACAAAGCCATTTCTAGGGGTGAGGCCAGCCCCGCCCAAAAGCTGGTTACTGTACCTTGGGAAATCACGATCAAAGGAAAAATAGCAATTAAGCAATACCGCTTAATATATAATCAATATAATGAGATTTGATTTGGCTCGCAGTCTGAGCTGTAGTATTCACCGCACTGTCAAATGCACACCGATTTGAATATTACGGGTGAACAAATAATGAGGGTGATGTTGAAGAATATCCTGTTTACTTCCTGGAGACAAGTGGGCTGAAGGGAATACTGAGAGGAGACAGCTGCAGGGTCATGGAAGTCCAGCGCTCTGTGACAGATAGATGGTGAGGCCACTCCGATGAAATGTTTGGCCCACTGCTGCCAGGATTAGCGGTCTGAGGTAAACACAAAGGGGGTGCAGCTGGCGAAAAGCACCTCTTAAGCTTTGAGAAAAAATCCTCATAAGCCAGTGTGCTGGTGGGATAAACAGGTACAACCAATTCACGCTTGGGGCACTGAATCAGAACTACACTAGGGGGGGGCGGGGGGGGGTGGTGCGCTCCCAAGCCCCTCTCTCCCCTGGCTTGGATAACATGGCTTGGATAACATGGAAACTTCCCTAATCTCCGGCTCTGAATTCCAAGCCAGGCCTGGGGGACACAGGCATAGTTCTTATTCTTAGCAGGAGAGGACAAGCGGGGGGAGAGGGGACGTAAAGTCTGCCATCTCCATTGTCATCACCCAGCCGTTGTTGAGGCTGAACAGATAGAGACCCTAAACATCCATGGAGATGGTTTATTTATAGGGTGGCATCCGATTCACATGGGGTGAATATCTTTTTTTATCTAAGTTGTGGGGCAAATAACATGAAACACAACATTATCATTCCAATCAGTTCATATTCATTTATTCGTATATGAATAATCTCAACAAGGATCATGAGGAGCTTGACACTTTGAAAACAATACCTGTTCCACATATGTTTTACCACTGCTCTTTTATATCTTATATCTTCATTTTGCTTGTCGTGTAACCATTCTGCAGCCAAAATCAGACATTCTTGTCAACTATTATTTGGCATATATGTTCTTTGCTCCGAATCTATTTCAGTGAAGGTCACATTGGGTGACCGCACTTGTTACAGTACATCCCTTGTTCTAGGAAACTTTCACTGTCGTCCAATCACTAACTCCCAGTAGATAGGTGCCCAGCTCGCATTCATCTGACGGTTTTGTGCTCCAATTTACCCAATCTAACTGGGACACCTTTAATTGGACACTGCTCCTTTGATCTTCAAAGTGGGTTAGTGTACCTGTCAGAAACCTCTACAAGGAAAAAGGAGAGTATTCTAACATTTTGACATACAATGACATGCATTGTATTCTTATCCATATCAGGGCTGAATGGATCAAGTCACTGCTATTATGCTCTACAGTATGTTATGCAAATGATAGTCACAATTGAGGCTTGGGTTCACTGATAAGCTTTATTTTTTTTCAAATGACAAGGGTTGCATGAGTTGAATCCATGTCTATTTATAACTACCTCTTGCTCCCTTGAGGGATTTAAAGAAAGAGACAGCAACAGTCGCCATTGTTTGGGACTTTTCTTGATGGATAGAATGTTGTGAGTGTAGTGGCAACTTAGCAACTGCATCATATGAACTGGAAACAATACAAAATACTGTAGTCTAGCATAATTAAGCATTCTACAACGGAGAGTTTGGATACTTGATTCTGATTGGCTAGCAGCCGTGGTTAAATACTTTGTAACCCACAGCTGCGACCGCATAACAATTAGTATTAATGTGCGTGTCAATCTCATTGACGAGGCCATTGATAAAATCAAGCGGTAGGCTATGCTTTGTGTAGCAACCACTCGCAGCAACCTCGCCTTTTTTGTATCCTATTACAAAAACGCACTCATCAGTCCGACTCCAAAACTTCCACACACCTACCAGCTCTGGAGAACTGTTTTAATAACTGCACCATAGCTGGAAATATTCAAATAAACGTGAACCACCCAAATTATGGCTTATGTGAACAAGGCCAACCCAAATAGGCGAGATAGCCTACTGTATGTTGCCTGGCAACCATTTAATTCAGTACTATAGCCTATCGTGGAAGATTTTGTAAATACTAATGATGAGAATGATCAGTAAATGAATGATTGAATGTTACTACTGAGTGTTTTTTGGGAATATATATATATGTAGTAACCGTTGTAGAACAGTACATTTAAGTTTAAATGTAAAAAGTTATTCTCTGATGAGGGGCAGCCAAACATTGTTTGGATGAGAATTCAATAACCCAAACTATATATTAAGAGAAAGGGGTTTTCCATTCAATATACAAACATTTTAATGTAAAGGTAAAAGCTACATTTGCTACCAAAATGTAATTCAAGTGCAAAACAAAATGACTCCCCTCGTTTCAGGTACACCACCTCTTTATCATGTTGTAAACTGTATTATGTTT